>NW_027495631.1:0-60843 GCF_021521415.1 Bidens hawaiensis
AACCAAAATTTTTGATATTTTTGGTGGTTCAAAAGCAAAGATGAACAATAAAAAATCTGCTTACAACGTGCCACAAAGAAGAGAAAGTGTCAAAAAGAACAAGAAAATAGAAGAAATCAAGAAGAATGATGATCTATTCATTCCAGTCTATCCTGTTTTCTCTAATCAAGAATTGTTTGATATTGGAGAGTTGAAATCATGGAGGAATATGAAAGAAGAAATTCAAGATTTAGATGAAACAAAGATGATGAACCAATCAAGATGGAAAAGATAAACGTTGTCAAAAGTTCAATTGACGGACAAGACATAAAGATTGATAATTTTACCTTTCTCAATGAACTATGATGGTCTCGTTACTCAAAAGACCATTGGAGTTGATCCTCCAAGACCAAGTGAGAGGTTTAAGAAAGGAAACTCAAGTAAGAGCTTCAAGGGGAAAGCTTGGTGCAAACATTGTGATGTGTATAAACGTCACACTGACTCTTTTCATGAAAGGTTTACCTTCAAACCAATTCCTGTCCCTGACACAACAAAATTTGGACAAGACTTTGATTTGCACAAGAAAAAGTATAATGAATATTAAACAAGGGTAAAAATATGGTTGATGAACCAGTGAGCAGTGTTGTAGAGGCAAGTAAATAGAAAACTAAAGTTGTTCACAAGAAAGAAAAGAAAAGGATTTGGCTGAAAAGAAGAAAGTACCAATGAACAGACAACCCATCAGAGTTAAGCCTGATGTGGACTCTAAGTCAGTAAAGTCTGTTGAGTCTGAAAAGTCACCAAGATTTGAAGAGAAAATTATGAAGAAAGTGTTCAAGAAGAAGTCAAAAGAACTAAATGGTGATGAGAAATTTCTTCTGAAACATGGGTTTGAACCACATGGATATTTGTGGAAACCAAGGGTTCAAGCATAAGTATTGGTTGAGAAAAGGGAATATGTCATTGAACAATGCACAAGCATAGTTCCCTATGTTGGAAATGTGATTGAATTTGGTTATGAATATGATGATTCATGTGAGATTGTTTATGAGGACGCCAAACCAAATGCAAAAATTGTTAATGGTGTTGATGATTTGCAAGCTGATTCAACTTGTATTTCATCACTTAACTGATTCCTTTCTATTTGATTTGTGCATGAACAGTCCACACCAGTGAATGATGCATGGTATATGGACAATAGATGTTCCAGGCACATGACCTGTGACAAAAGGTCACTCGTAAATTATGAAGAAAAGTTTGAAGGACCTGATGCATTTAGGAGTGATCAAAATGAAGGGAAAATTATGGGGAAAGGCATTCTCACTAATTGAAAAGTATCTTTTAATAATGTGTTCTATGTGAAAGGATTACAATATAATCTATTGAGCATATCACAAATGTGTGATAAAGGTTATAAGGTTGGTTTTGATTATTCTCACTGTTTCATCCTCAAACCTGAATTTGTAAATCCTCCTGATATGATTATGATGATGGTTCTTAGAAATGGAAACTTGTATGAACTGAGAATGAAAGATGCCATGTCTAGAGGTGGAACTTGTTTTTTGTCAAAGGCCACTAAAATGAAACTAAATTGTTGCACAGAAAGCTTTGTCATGTTAATTTAAAGAACATGAACAAACTTAATAAGGGTGAACATGTAATTGGTTTACCAACAAGGGAGTTCAAGCTGAATGACAAGTGCATTTCATGTAAAAAGGGAAAGCAGCACAAATTATCACACAAACCAAAGCTTATAAACTCAATTGACCAAGTATTGAAAATGCTTCGTATGGATCTTTTTGGTCCTATGAGTGTTCCTAATATAGGGAAGAAAATATATTGTTTGGTGATAATTGATGATTTTTCAAGATATACTTGGGTTTATTTTCTGAATTCCAAGGATGAAGCTGATGAGTTAATTAAAGGACGTGTGACAAGGTTTGAGAACCAACTTGTTGTGAGGGTGAAGGTTATGAGAAGTGACAATTGGACTAAGTTCAAGAATGGGGTGATAGCTGAATTTTGTCTTGCAAAAGGAATTCTTCAACAATTCAGTGCACCTAGAACTCCTGAACAAAATGGGGTAGCAGATAGAAGAAACAAAACACTCATTGAAGCTTCAAGAACCATGACAGCAATTGCTTATCTGCCTATTACGTTTTAGGCAGAAGCTATCAATACTTCTTGTTATGTTCAGAACAGGGTTCTTCTCAACAAAAGTCAAGACAAAACTCCTAATGATATTTTGTTCAAAAGAAAACCCTATATCAATTTTCTCAAACCTTTTGGATGCAAGTGCTCATTGTTGAATACCAAAGACTACCTAAACAAGTTTCAATCAAAATATTTAGATTGTTTCTTTGTTGGATACTCCACACACTCAAAAGCCTATAGAGTGTATGTGAAAGATCATTTGAGTGTGATTGAATCTTCTGATGTAATATTCAATGAAAACCAATTTAATATAGTGGATGGAGCATCCTAGCTGTTTGATCTTGAGAAGTTAATCAAGTCTTTCAAGATTTATCCTGAAGACTTTGATGAAACTTTGTATAGAACAAGTATCCATGAAAAAAATCGGAAAAGAAGGTTTATTTGGACAAATTGTGGTCCAAGGTTGCTGACAGAAATGTTGAATACTCATTTGACAAGAATGCTTCTGACATTGAATCAGAAAAGCAAAATGACAATCTTGAGCAACCACATGTTCAAGAAAGTCCTGTCATGGAAGATGTGTAAACTAACAACCAAAATGATCGAGAGCAAGTTGTCAATAATGAAGTGCAATCTGATGACTAGAATAATCAAGAACAAGCTGAAAGACAACCAAATTTTGAGACCTTGTTTCAATTTTGAACAGTGGAAATGACTTTACTTCAACATCACAGCAGAATGTTGAAGAAGATGCGAAAATGAAAAATGCAACATCTGATTTGGTCATTGTGGAACCTGATATCAATGATACATATCTTGATTCAAATATTTATTCAGATCAAATTGTGCAAACTTCCTTTGTTGAAAGAAATCATCATCCTGAAAACATCATTGGAGACATTCATGAAAGAGTTAGAAGAAGTTCATCTAAATTCGCAAACATTTGTTTGTACTCCTGCTTCCAATCTCAAATTGAACCTAAGAACATAGTTCAAGCTTTAAAAGATAATAGTTGGGTGGAAGCAATGCAAGAGGAGTTGGCTCAATTCAGAAATATGCAAGTGTGGGAACTTGTAGATAAGCCAAGAGGTAAGTATGCTATTGGCACCAAATGGGTTTTCTGGAAACAAAAGACATGAGAGAGGGATTGTAATGAAGAACAAAGCAAGACTAGTTGCACTAGGATGCTTACAAGAAGAAGGAATTGATTTTGAGGAAGTGTTTGCTCCAGTGGAAAGGCTAGAAGCAATCAGAATCTTCTTAGCTTATGATGCTTCAAAAAACATCAGAGTATTTCAATTGGATGTCAAATCTGCTTTCTTGAATGGAAAAATTGAAGAGGAGGTGTATGTCACTCAACCTCCAGGTTTTAAGGATACTGAGTTTCCAAATAGAGTCTATAAGTTGAATAAAGCTCTATATGAACTACATCAGGCTCCAAGAGCTTGGTATGATGAGTTTTCAAACCACCTACTTAATAATGGATTTCATAGGGGAGCCATTGATAAGACCCTCTTCTACAAGATAAGAGGAAGATATTTACTCATGCTTCAAGTTTATGTTGATGATATCATCTTTGGATCTACAAATGAACATGTGTGTTTGGAGTTTAAGGAAGTTATGAAGTCAAAATATTGCATGAGCTCAATGGGAGAAATGAATTTATTTCTTGGTTTGCAAGTTTAGCAAAAGGAGGAAGGCATATTCATTTTTCAATCAAAGTATGTGCAAGACATTTTGAACAAGTTCAAATGTCAAGACTTGAAGACTGCTTCTACTCCAATGGACACCCATTAGAAGATGATAGCTGATGAAAAAAGGGAGCCTGTTGATGAACATGGATACAGAGCCAAAATTGGATCATTGATGTACCTGACTACTGCTTCAAGGCTTGACATTATGTTTGTTGTTTGTATGTGTGCAAGATTCCAATAAAGTACAAAAGTGTCTCACATAACTGCTGTCAAGAGGATTTTTAGATATTTGAAAGGAAAACCTGATTTAGGGATATGGTATCCAAAGAACCATACCTTTGATCTAATTTCTTACACTGATAGTGACCATGATGGCTTAAACATGAGTAGGAAGTCTACATCAGGAGGATGTCAATTCTTGGGAGAAAAGCTTGTGTCATGGCAATGCAAGAAGCAAACTAATGTGTCAATCTCTATTACTGAAGCTGAGTACATTGCTACATCTGCCTGTTGTGCACAAGTCCTTTGGATTCAAAATCAACAGCTGGACTATGGTTTGAATTACCTGAACACTCCTATTTTCATTGATAATACAGCTGCTTTGTTCATTGTTAAGAACCCTGTCCAACACTCTAAGACCAAGCACATTGAATCGGACATCATTTCATTAGATACTGTAATAAAAAAAGGTCTAATTGAAATGAAAAGCGTTTACACTAGTGCAACTTGGCTGATTTATTCACCCAGCCACTAGACAAGACTACATTTCACTTTCTTTTGAAAGCATTAGGAATGATCAACTCTGATGAAGTCTGATTATTCCTAAGGCTAGTTAATCAAACTTCATCAGAGTTGACCATTCCTAATGCTTTCAAAAGAAAGTGAAATCTAGTTCTGTCTAGTGGCTTGGTGAATAGATCAGCCAAGTTGTCACTAGTGTCAAATCTTTTCATTTCAATTAGACCTTTTTCATTACAGTCTCTAATGAAATGGTGTCTGATTTCATTTTGCTTGGTCTTAGAGTGTTTTAAAGGGTTCATAACAATGAACAAAGTAGCAATAATATCAATGAAAATAGGAGTGTTCAAGTAATTCAAACCATAATCTAGTAGTTGATTTTGAATCCAGAGGACTTGTGCACAGCAGGCAGATGCAGCAATGTACTCAGCTTCAGCAATAGAGATTGACACGGTAGTTTGCTTCTTGCAATGCCATGACACTAGCCTGTCTCCCAAGAATTGAAATCCTCCTGATAAAGACTTCCTACTTATGTTGCAGTCATCATAATCCCTATCAGTATAAGCAATTAGATCAAAGGCATGGTTCTTTGGATACCATATCCCTAAATCAGGTTTTCCTTTCAAATATCTAAAAATCCTCTTGAAAACATACATGTGAGACACTTTTGGACTTGATTGGAATCTTTCACATGCACAAATAGCATACATAATGTCAGGCCTTAAAGTAGTTAGTTACATCAATTATCCAATTTTGGCTCTGTATTCACGTTCATCAACAAGCTCGCCCTTTTCATCAGCTATCATCTTCTCATGGGTGTTCATTGAAGTAGAAGCACTCTTCAAGTCATGAAATTTGAACTTGTTCAAAATGTCTTGCACATACTTTGATTGAAAAATGAATATACCATCCTTCTTTTGTTGAACTTGCAATCCCAGAAAGAAATTCATTTCTCCCATTGAGTTCATGCAGCACTTAGACTTCATAACTTCCTCAAACTCCAAACACATCGGTTCATTTGTAGACCCCAAGATGATATCATCAACATAAACTTGAAGCAGGAGTAAATATTTTCCTCTTTTCTTGCATAAGAGGGTCTTATCAATGGCTCCCCTATGAAATCCATTAACAAGTAGGTGGTTTGACAACTCATCATACCAAGCTCTTGGAGCTTGATATAGTCTATATAGAACATTGTTCAATTTGTATACTCTATTAGGATACTCAAGATCCGAAAAACCTGGAGGTTGAGTGATATACACCTCCTCTTCTATTTTTCCATTTAAGAAGGCAGATTTTACATCAAGTTTAATTACTCTGATGTTATTGGAAGGAACATAGGCTAGGAATTTTCTGATTGCTTCTAGCCTTGCTACTGGTGCAAACACTTCCTCAAAATCAATTCCTTCTTCATGTAAGCATCGTAGTGCAACTAGTCTTGCCTTGTACTTCATTACAATCCCTCTTTCATCCCTTTTGTTTCTGAAAACCCATTTGTTGCCAATTGCATACTTTCCCTTTGGCTTATCCACAAGTTCCCACACTTGCAGATTTTTAAATTGAGCCAACTCCTCTTGCATTGCTTCTACCCAATTTTTGTCTTTTAAAGCTTGAACTATGTTTTTGGGTTCAATTTGGGATAAGAAGTAGGAGTACAAACAAATGTTTGCAGTTTCAGATGCGTTTCTTGTAACTCTTTCAAGAATGTTCCCAATGATGTTTTCATCATGATGATTTATTTCGACATAATAAGTTTGTACAATTTGATCTAAAGAACTAGTTGAATCAAGATTTGAGTCATTAGCATCAGGTTCTGCAGTGATCGATTCTGATTCAGTTTGGTTTAAACAAGCAATTTCTTCAACATTCTGTTGGGATGTTGAAGCAATATCACTTCCAATGTTCAAAATTTGTAACAAGGTTTCAAAATTTGGTTGTCTTTTAGCTTGTTCTTGATCTTTTTGATCTTCATGTTACATTCCATTATTGACCAAAGGCTATTGATCTTGTGACTGTTCAAGATTGTTTGTTTGCTCAATTTCATCTTCAGATTCATCATTGGTTACTTTTTCAGTAAAAGAATATTCATTGTTCTACTCAGCAACCTTTGACCATAATTTGTCCAAATCAACATTTTGTTTTGATGTTACTTCAAGGATACTTGTTCTGTACATAGTTTCATCAAAATCTTCAGGGTACAGCTTTAAAGATTTGATTAACTTTTCTAGATCAAATAACCATTTTGCTCCATCAACAGTGTTGAATTGATTTTCATTGAAGATCACATATGAAGATTCAATCACACTCAAATGGTCTTTCACATAGACATTGTAAGCTTTTGAGTGTTTTGAATACCTAACAAGGAAACAATCTAAGGATTTACACTAAAACTTGTTCAAATAGTCATTTGTATTCAACAATGAGCATTTGCAACCAAAAGGTTTGAGAAACTTGATGTAGGGTTTTGTTTTAAACAAAATCTCATATTGAATTTTGTCTTGACTTTTGTTGAGAAGGACCCTGTTCTGAACATAGCAAGCAATGTTTATTGCTTCTGCCCAAAATGTAACAGGCAAGTAAGCATCTGCTAACATGGTTCTTGTTGCTTCTATCAGTGTTCTCCTCCTTCTTCAGCAACTCCATTCTATTCAGGTGTTCTAGGGGCACTGAATTGTTAAAATATTCCTCTTGTCTTACAAAATTCATCCATGACCCCATTTTTGAACTCAGTCCCATTGTCACTTCTCATTACCTTCACCCTTACATCCAATTGATTCTCAATTCTCGCACACACCCTTTGATTAATTCAGCAGCTTCATCCTTGGAATTCAGAAAATAAACCCAAGTATATCTTGAAAAATCATCAATAATTACTAAGCAATATCTTTTCTTTCCAATACTGGAACACTCACAGGACCAAACAGATCCATATGAATCATTTTCAGTATTTGATCAATTGAGTTCATTACTTTTGTTTTGTGAGATGACTTGTGAAGCTTTCCTTTTTGACAAGAAATACACTTGTCATCTAGCTTGAACTCCCTTGCTGGTTAACCAATGACATGTTCACCTTTAACAAGTTTGTTCATTTTCATTAAATTGACATAAGAAAGCTTTATGTGCCACAACTTTGTTTCATTTCAGTTTCCTTTGAAACAAAACAAGTACCACCTCTAGAAATGACATCTTTCATTCTCAGTTCATAAAAGTTCCCATTTCATATAATTGAATCTTTCATCATAATCGTCTCAGGAGGAATTACAAATTCAGGTTTAAGGATGAAACAGTGAGAATCATCAAAACCAACCTTATAACCTTTATCACACATCAGTGATATTCTCAATAGGTTATATTGTAATCATTCCACATAGAACACATTATCAAAAGACACATTTCCATTAGTAAGAGTGAATTTCCCCACAATTTTCCTCCATTTTCTACACTCCCAAATGCAACTGGTTCTTCAAACTCTTCTTCATAATTTACCAGTGACCTCTTGTCACAAGTCATATGCCTGGAACATCCACTGTCCATATACCATACATCAGTCTCTGGTATGGACTGTTCCTGCACAAATCAAAGAAAAATGAATCAGTTAAGTGATGAAATACAATCTGAATCAGCTTGCAAATCATCAGCAACATTAACACTTGTTACATTTGGTTTGGGGTCCTCATAAACAATCTCACATGAATCATCATTTTCATAACCATATTTAATCAAGTTTCCTACATAGGGAACTATGATTGTGCATTCTTCAATGACAAATTCCCTTTTCACAACTAATACTTGTGCTTGAACCCTTGGTTTCCACAAAAATCCATGTGGCTCAAACCCATGTTTCTTAAGAAATTTCTCATCACCATTTAGTTCTTTTGTCTTCTTCTTCTTGAACACATTTTTATTAATTTTCTCTTCAAATCTTGGTGACTTTTTATAGTCAACAGATTTTACTGATTAAGAATCCACATCACGATTAATTATGATAGGTTGTCTGTTCATTGGAGCTTTTTTCTTCTCAGTCAAATCCTTCTTCTTCTCTTTCTTGTTAAGCTTAAGTTCTTTTCTTACTTTCCTCTACAACACTGTTTACTTGTTCATCAACCATCTTTTTACCCCTTTCCAAATATTCATTGTACTTTTTCTTGTATAAACCAAAGTCTTGTCCAAACTTTGTTGTGTTAGGGACATGAATTGGTTTGAAGGTAAACCTATCATTACAAGAATCAGTATGATGTCCATACACATCACAAATTTTACACCAAAATTTTCATTTGAAACTTTCACTTGAGTTTCCCTTTTTAAACCTCACATCTGGTCTAGGAGGACCAACTCCAATGGTCTTTTGAATAATGAGACCATCATAGTTAATTGAAAAAGGTAAAAATTCTTCAATCTTTATGCCTTGTCTCTCAACTGAACTTTTGACAAAGGTGATCTTTTCCATCTTGATTGGTTTGTCCTCTTTGTTGCTTTTAAATCTTGACTGTCTTCATTCATATTCTTCCATGCTTTCTACCTCTCCAATATCAAACAATTCTTGGTTAGAGAAGACATGATAGACTGGAATGAATAAATCATTCTTCTTCTTTGTTTCTTCTTTTTTCTTGTTCTCTTTGATACTCTCCCTTCTTTGTGGCACTTTGTATGCAGATTTTTCATTGTTCTTCTTTGTCTTGGAACCACCACAAATATCAAAAGATTTGTGTTCCCATCTTATTTGCTCATGATGCTTTCTCATCTTGGGAGTTATCTTGGGCAGCAAAGGAATCTTGTTCTTTGGTTTCTGTTTGCCACTCTTTTCTTCTTTTGAACTTTCATTGTTTGAACTTTTGTCACTTGAATCACTCAAGTCATCTCTATCCAATAAATCATCATCAAAGTCATCTTCTAAGACTTGCAGACCAATAGAATTTTCAACATTTGTTTCAACAACCTTTAATACAAAGTCACCCTTGTCATCAGCCTCAACCAACTTGTAATTTTCAACAAACTGCTTTGTGTCATGAAACACTTCTCTAAACTGTTTAAGGTAAGCATTTCTCTTTTCCTTATCCACTTTCAATGAGTAATTATCATTAAAAGGTGGAGGAGCAACTTTGTACTTATCCTCTTCCTTGATCTTTTTCAACTTACCACGAATGTTTCCAGTTGAAACCAAGTTCTTCAGAATGTCTACCTCAACTTGAAGTTGAGTATTTTTCAACTTCTCATCAAGATACATTTTCTTCAGTTCTTCAATTTCAGTAGCATGTCTTGACTGAATGATATAACTGTCCATACAATCTTGTTCCAAACTTTTGATTTGGTTGTCATAAGTCACTTCACTGATTTCATACACATTAATGATGCTTTGTTTCTTAAAGCATTCACTTTGCAAATTACCAATTTCCATTTTCAAAGAATCATTCATTTCAAGTAATTCAAGATTTGAGATTTGAATGTACCTGAGATAAAGAGGACTTTGCTTCATTCCCTATCTTTGAGAAGACCTCAGATCTCAGATCTAAGATTCAAATACGATTAAAAGGATCTAGTTCATGATTACTCTTAATTATGTGTTATATTAGGTGTAGATATGTGTATATATAATAGTAATACGTTAGATATAGGAAGCTTTGATCGAGAGAGAAAATGGACAACAATTCAATATGTTAATCTCAAAACTTAAATTAAACAGAGGATGAACCTCTATATATAGAAGATGGGTCTAGCTCGTTACACATTCCGTAACAAACTAGCCTTCCACTTCGTTACATTACAATTCACATAAATAAACATTAACGAATTGCCCCCGAATTCGTTAAACATCCTTAACGAATTAGGAGGGACCTTAACTTAAATGTCTAGTTCATTAAACATCCTTAACGAACTAGAATATCTTAAAGAACTAACTTAATATAATAATATTTCATTCATTAATTAATACAAAAGATAAATACAAAGACTCGAAACGCAAAACTGTGCACTAACAGACACCCCCCTCGTCTTGAGCTCTTTGTCTTTAGATTATTTGAAGCGCTTGGACTGCCAGTCTCTGCAGTTGTGAATCCCATGCTCATGACACACACGAACAACACGTTGAAATTGCATTGCTCGGTCATAGTTTTCACGACGCTCTATTAATATTTTATTCTTGAACAGCACATCATTGTCGGTCTCTGTCAATTTAATGAGCCACATCGGATCAATAATCTTAATTAGCTCGGTCGTTAAACCCTTACCCAGAACAATAACGGCCTCGCTAGTTCGATTGTCATAGTACCAGCGGTTGAAAAATAAATACATGTGTTGATTCAGCGTCTTGATTGGTACACGCTTCATTGTTTCCGGCGGTTTAACTTTAAGCACCCGCTTCCTCCAACCCTTTCTTGGATCTATCTTATCAATATGCTTACGAATTGGGATCTGCGGCTTAATGAATTTAAAACCATGATTGACCTCGAAAATCAAATGCTGATGGAACCATTCTGCTTGACGATTTCCCCCACGATTAATGAAAGGACGGTACGCAAGAGTCCGTACATCCCATCTTGGTAATGAGAGAACGTCAGTAATCTTTTCATAATACTGAACGCCATTTTCCCATTTGATGATACAAACTTTTAATTCAGAATCAAAAAGCCATGAAATAATATCACCTTAAACTTTTGACACGGCCTTGAAAGAAATTATCTGATTGGCTTTGGCATGTTCAATGGCTTCCAGTTTCAACTCTTCGTCCACATACTTGTAAGCATCAATTATCTTACGAGCTCTCTTGTCTCTATAAGCAAACCAGCCTTGAATATCCTCAACAGACGGATCAGTCTTCGAATCAAATCTTGTATCAACACTTTTGTCCTTTGATACCTTCTACAAATGATTCTCGACTGCTTTGACAGTTTCATCATTAAATATCGGAGCACCCTAATCAATTTTTGATCATTGAAACAGATCAGGGTATTCCTCAGCCGTTATGTCTTCAATATCAACTTCCTCGTCTTCATAAATGAAAGACGTGTTCATCTGAATAGTCGGATCATTCAAGACCTCTTCATCATTCTCGACCTCCACATCGTTCTCAGCTTCTAACACGGTTAGCTCATCGTCATTTAGACCCAGCAGTATAGAAATCTGCTCTCATGTTAAGGACCTCTCAACAAACTGTCCCGCCTCTATTTCATCAGCATTCACAATGCTTCTAACCATCCCCTACCCATCAATAAATATAACAGTATTGTATTTATCGACTCAATGGGTTTAACATTCTCCGAGTCATGATAAACAACCAACTGTTTACCTGAATCACCAGCAGCAGCATTAGTACCTGCACCAGAGGATGAGTCGTGAGTTTGTTTCATCTCACCCCCAGCACCTGACTCATCAGGGTCTTCATCATCGTTTATGAGTTTCTTGAGCGTATCATCTTTGCTTGTAAGATGCAGAATCATGTCTTCTTGTTGTTTTAACTTCACCCCCTGAGACGTAACAATATCACGAAGGGATTTGGTCTCTTTTTGGGAAGAAAGAGACATAACTCAGCAGCTTCTTTTGGTTGTCCATCATACACTCTTGATTTAGACGATCAGCAACCATCTGATTTTCATAAATATGAAGTAAGCTCAAGAGCATATTCGTCTGTTGATCCTGTGTCATGGCATGAAACGAGGGAGGAATTGGCTAAACAGGACCCTGAGGACGATTGAGCCTCATAAAAGAAATATCCATATGCGGTGGCGGCATCATCGTCGGTGTTGGTGAAACCACCGATGTTGCAGTCGTAGGCCTTGGCAATGTGGATAGAATAGACTGTGGGATCATGTCAAGCCTTGGGTCAGAAGTGAATGTGGTCGTCAACGTGAGTTCCAGGGTGCTAGTAGTAAGCGACACCGCCGGTCGTTGAATAACTGACGACCTTGGAGGCTGGACTCCAAAAGAAATACCAGCTCTAGCAGTAAATCGACGCTTCGAGGACCCTTCACCAACAATCTCTTTCCCTTTCCTCTTACGTTGAGCAACTTCAACAACAGCTTCCTCAACCTCAACACGTTGCTGTTGAGCTGGATCACCACCATCATCACCATCATTATCATCACCCTCATCACCATTGTTCCCACCTTCACCTTCTTCACGCTCAGAATCCGAGTCATCGTGGATCCAACGATCATTAGAAGGACATACATAATCAGGATTGGATACGTGACCAATCAAACGCTTGAATCTTGGAGGAGGATCTTGACGATACTGCTTCATCCTCCTCATTGTATCTGCCTTCATGTGGTATAATGGTAATTTTCCTTGAGTAGTGTTGGATCGACCACCAAGTCACAAATGGCATCCTAAAAAAAACAGTTGAATAAACCGAGGATACATTAAGAATTTTGTGCGGCGTTTCATGACAATACAATTCTCTTTGAGATGATCGAAGATCATCTCTGAGAAATTGAAAGGTTTATTCAGAATTAATGCAACGAAATCCGATTGAAGCATAATTCGGGATTCATCAAAACCTCCTTTCCGTCCACCAAGGCAGTATATGAGAACATGTAGTAAGTACTTGTATGTAGGACACAAGTACGCCTTGTTATACATGGATGCCTCATGACCACCAGAATAAAATAATCGACCAAATCCTCGAATCAGCTTTTTGTGATACTCAATCGGGTCATCAATAGTATCAGTGAACCTCAACATCCTTCAAACAGTCTCAGATGTTATCACAACTGGTCTCGTTTTCACTTCAGCGGCAATACGGTTCTCAGTCTCCACGTACGAGCAGTGTTCCAGAACTGACGTACAATGCTGAATCTAACTTTTGGATTTGCAGTAACGGCATAATTAATACGTAAGCGACGAATGAACGCCAACATCTCTCCAAAGACATCCTCGTCAGCAAAATTTGTACCAACGAAGGCACAGATATTATGTCTTTTGTCAAATGGAAGGATCAGGAGATCTTGTTGTTGTTATTGTTGTTGTTGTGGCTCGGCAGTAGGAGGATCCTGATCCATATTATCGGCCATAACTGATAATAAAATATATCCAAGAATTAGTAAAATTTAAAATTTAAATAAATTATATAAACTTATACTAATTTAGAAACTATTAATTTTATAATAATTTTAAAATGTCATTCGTTAAATAAGCTGATTCGTTATGACGAATCAGCTACTTCGTTATCAAGTAAATAAGACGAATTAGATCTAACGAATCAGAAGAGAGAGAATAACGAATTATGGCTTGATTCATTATAAATTATTATAACTATTCTGATTCGTTAAATCTGTGTAACGAATTGGACACGAATCAGTTCCAATTCGTCACAACCTAATGAATGGCCACTGATTAGCTTAATGTTTGACAAAACATGTCCAAGTGAGAATTACCAAGAACCTCAAATGTCAATAATGCAATCTGAGTACAATACACACATGATTAACGATGTAAGACCGAACTAATGATCACTAGGATCGCAAAGCGATTCATATTGTCGATTTGCATCAAATTATGATATATAATATGTAAATTAAAGTTTATAAATAACTTAAGAACCAATAACAAAATCAACAAATTAACCCTTAAATTGCTCATAAGATTTGACGAAAAACATCACGTTTTGATCATCTTTACCTTACGATTCGAAATTGATGATCAAAACACAAAATAATGAAGGTCGGAAATTCTGGAAAATTTTGCCAGAGGTTCGTTACGTAAGGAAGAAGAAAGAGAAATAGTGAAGACGAAAGGGCTTCACATATCCCTATATACCCTGACTCGGCACAATCTTCAATGCGATGAGTCATATGATTCGTTTAAATTTGAACTAACGAATCAGGTGATTCGTTATCTTAAATGCATACGTGGCATAACGAATTAAAGTCAATTCGTTAAAGTGTAAGATGAAACAATAACGAATAGGTAGTAATTCGTGTTTAATTCGTTAAGTTATGTTTAACGAATTAGATGGCATTCATTACAGAGTGGCGGAAGCGAAATAAGTTAACGAATTGGAATGCAATTCGTTAAAAATGACCCTAATTCGTTATACAATAATAACGAATTATTTTTATGTAATTTTAATTTAAATAATTAAATAAATTAAATAAAAAATTAAATGAATAATTAATTGATACCAATTGTTTAATGAATAAATCAACGAAATCCCGTATCTCGATGATCAAATACCTTAACGTGTTTTACGTCTAAAAACACTTAGCTTGAAAATCATTAAATAATATGTAAAAGAAAAGGTAAAATATTTTTGGTATTTTGAATTTTTGATGAAAGATATTTACAAGAAAATTATCCAAAAATAAAACATAAAGCAGAAAAATATTTTTGTGTTTTTGTATGAGTCTTCAAAAGTAGTACGTATTTTTGTATTTTTGGTGAGTTTAAGCAGAGAATCATATTGACCAAATTGCCCTTCTATCACAGTTTTATATTTCAAAGATATTGTTACTGCCGTTAAGTCAGTCATTGATATTGTTGTCCACTTAAATCTTATAACAAACTTTCAAGCATTTATGTGATATGATTAAATGTTCAATTAGAGCACAAAATATCAGAAACTATCAGCCTCTATTCTCCGTTCAAGCTTAATTTGATTTTTACCATATCACCCCAACTTGACTTAAACCATTATAATGTTGATCAAAATTTGAATTTTATAGAAATTTGTGAGCAATGAATTTTCATTTATTATGAGTGAGTATGCATGAGTCCATCTGTTGGCTTACATACACTGTATCCCCTGGGGTCCGTTTCTTATGGTATTGAGACGCGCGCAAGGGAGGAACAAATGTATGACTAACAACGGATTTTGATCAAGTCAGTAGTTTTAATTTGTACGATGTATAGTAGTGATCAATTTTAATGACTTTGGGTTTGCTCTAAAAGCGGATGAAATATTCATGCATATGAATACCCAGATGATTAAGCCGCATAAAGACTCACAGTGTCCAGAACCTTAACGCTTGTTATTTGCTTTATTATATTTTTGGCGATCAAACAAATATAAGGCTTGAGTATGACAGGCTATTACATTTCTGCCATCATTACCGAGATTTTTTGTTAGAGACTAACACCTCTTTCAATTTGGCATATCTTTATGTTTATATCACATACTTTACTCTAACAGCTTGTTTAAAACCTATCAATGCACCAATGCAATTAAGCACTCAGTATTTTAAGCTTATTTCTTTCTGGATATGGGGTCAAACGATAAATGCACTATCATTTTCTCTTTTTGCTTCAAAACTCAAAATTTTGAGGAGCATAAAAATAAATTCAATCACCCAGTCACTTTCAGTCTATAGATTAATGGCTATCCTATCAATCCACAAGTGAATAATAGGACCAACACATGCAAGAATGTTCCACAAACATAAATAACTGACATAATTTTCAGTGAGAGAATAAAGTAAAAACATATAATGATCTCCCCAACGACTTTCCATCATCAGGTAAATGGCTATCCCAAACGTTTACAAGTAAACATCAGGACCAAACACATACAAGTATATGTCCTTCAAATATGAGTAATTGACATACTTTTCAGCGAACGTATGCAAAAATCTTTTTGAATTTTCTCTGTACATACATAAAAACACAATATTTTAGTCTTTTTCAATTTTCTTATAAAACATAATAAAACTTCACAATCTTTTTGGTTTTTCGGATTTTTCTATACAAACCGAAAGCACAATGTTTTTGACTTTTCAAAATTTTAAATTGTTTTTGGATTTTCAAAATATTTTAAAAACAAGAAAACACAATATTTTTGTCTACAATATTTTTGTCTTTTTCAGATTTTTCAAATGTTTTTGGTTTTTATCTATACACACAAAAAGCACAGTAGTTTTGTATTTTCTAATTTTTCACCCCAAAACCCAAAACATTAAAAGAAAGAAAAGTAAAAGAAGAATAAACTGAAAAGAAAGATAATTAGCCTTGTTTCAGAACACCAGCAAGGGTTTTTAATCCATTTAAACCAAGCAAAAAAGTTAAATCTAGTTTTTTCAAATGCTTTGGTAAATAGATCGGCTTTTTGAAAATCGGTACGTATTTTCTCAAGATCGATTAATTTCTTTTCAAAACAAACTCGTATGAAATGATATCGAATTTTGATATGTTTCATTTTAGAGTGTTGTAAGGGATTTTTGATGATGCTAATGGCAGCAGAGTTATCAATTAAAATTGGAGTAGTAAGAAACTTCAAACCGTAGTCGCGCAGATGTTGTTGGATCTATAAAATTTGGGAACAGCAACTCGAGGCTGAAACATATTCTACTTCAGCGGTTGAAGTGGAGACCGTCTTCTGCTTCTTACACTGCCAAAAAATAAGCCGGCTTCCTGAGAATTGACACCCTGCTGTAGTCGATTTGAAATTAATCTTGCACCCTCCGTAGTCTGAGTCAGAATAGGCGGTAAGTTCAACGTTATCGTCCTTAGAGTACCATAACCCGATGTTAGGATTGCCCCTCAGATATTGAAAAATACGCTTGACCGCTGCCAGGTGAGTCACTCGGGGACTAGCTTGTTACCTGGCACATAAACAAACTGCAAACATTATGTCAGGTCGAGAAGCAGTAAGATACATCAACGACTCAATCATAGCTAGATAGAGAGTAGGATCAATGGTGTCCTCCAATTCATCTGGTGATAAATTGTGACCCACGGAGAGAGGAGTTGAAGGGATTTTTCCGGCAGATATCTTGAATCGGCTCAAGACATGGTTCACATATTTAGTTTGGTGAATAAAGATTCCTTTTGCATACTGGTGAACTTGCAACCCTAAGAAGAATTTCATCTCTCCCATTGAGCTCATCTCGAACTTTGTTTGCATTTACTTCTTGAATTCCTTAAATAACTTGTCGTTTGTTGACCTAAAGGTAATGTCATCGACATATATCTGAACGACGAGAAGATCATCACCAATATTCTTATAAAATAAAGAGCAATAGATAGTCCCTCGCTTGAAGTCGTTATCAGTTAGATGGTCGGCAATCGTGCCATACCAAGCTCTTGGGGCTTGATGTAGACCATACAGGGCCATGTTTAAACGGTAAACTCGGTCCGGATAATCATGATCTTCAAAGCTAAGAGGCTGTAAAACAAACACTTTCTCGTGTAATTTACCATTGAGAAAAGCATTTTTCAAATCCATTTGATAGACTTTAATATTCTTGTAATCCTCATTAGCCATAAAGATTCGTATAGCTTCCAATCTTGCAACCGGAGCATATACCTCAGTGTAGTCTATACCCTCTTGCTGATGGAAACCTTGCAGCACTAGCCGTACTTTGTTTATCATGATCACACCATGATCGTCATTTTTACATTTAAATACCCACTTAGTCGGAATAGGCTTCTTGACTCTAGCAGGTTTATCGATAAGATCCCATACACCCAGTCGGTTAAACTGTTGCAATTCCTCTTGCATTTCCTCCACCCAAGAAGGATCTTCAATTGCCATACGAGTCTTTGTAGGCTCTACCTGGGATAGAAAGCAAGTGTATTTGGCAAGATTTACGATTCCAGAGGAATGTAGATCCGCATAAGCACACAATACAGTATTTACACTTGAAGAAGCAACTTGATGATGCGTTTGCACACCCACATCAAGTTCCCCAATGATGTTTTTCCTTTGGATGATAATTATGAATCCAAAGAGTGGGATTCTCGGGAACAACAACATTGTCGGTTAAATTAGTAAGATTCTCCTTAGCATCATGAGACGATTCACCAATCTCATGTGTTTCAGGGAATGGAGCCGAGGAAGAATCAACAAAATGACCATCATCATACGAGATCGAAATAACATCAGATGAATCAGGAAGATCATCTTGTGAAGCATCAAAATAAACATACCTAGAAGATCTTGGAAGTGAGAATTGATCTTCCAAATATGCACGAACCAAATCATCACCAGGTTGATCTTCCATTTGAGTGAAAGAATTGAATAAACTCTCGTGATCAAACATCCAATCAGGACCTTTACCTTGGTGAGGAGTGGTCTACCGTTGACAGTCAACATGGTACCATTCCTCTACACAACCCGAGGTAAAGTTAAATACTCTCTTTTTAGGTGATGCGTAACCTAAAAAGTATCCTTCAACAGCCTTTTCTTCAAATTTATCCACATCTCTTTTCAACATAGTACAAGGACACCCAAATGGTTCCAAGTACTATAAATTAGGTTTTTGTTTGTTTAAAAGCTCATTGCTCGTCTTTAGAAGTCTCTTAACTGTCAGAACCCGATTAAGCGTATAGCAAGCAGTATTCACAACCTCGTTCCAAAATTGAACAGGAAGCTTAGAATCTGCAAGCATAGTTCTAGCTGCTTCAATAAAAGTTCTGTTTTTCCTTTCAGCAAAACCATTCTGTTGTGGTACATAATGAGCACTATATTCTAGATGAATTCCCTTTTGAACATAAAAGAAATCCAACATGTTGTTTCTAAACTCTGTACCATTATCACTTCGAATACGTCTCACCTTTAATTTATACAGTGATTCGATCTTAGTGATTAAGTATTGAACCAGAACAGGTGTTTGATCTTTTGAACTCATAAATAAGACCCATGAATATCTTGAATAGTCATCGGTAACTACAAGACAATACCAATCTCCAGCGATACTAGCATGATTCACAGGACCAAAAAGATCCATATGAAGTCGTTCATGTGGAGTATCAATGGAATTCATTAACTTAGGTGGATGTGACTTTTTCTTCTGTTTGCCTTTATTGCAGGCAACATAGTGATCAGATAATTTAAAATGTTTCAAGGAAACACCTTCGATCAAGTCATTTGCCATTAAATAATTCATCTTCCTAACATGAATATGTCTCATTCTTCTATGCCAGAGAATCGTGTCTTTTTCAGTTGCTTTAGAAATGAAACACGTTTCCATAGAAGTTGACGCCTTAGAAGATATGTTTAACACATAAATATCATTCGATCGAGGGGATCGCATTACAACCATGTCCTCGGGAATGACGTATCCTGGTTTCAGAATCAGACATTCTTTATCAGTAAATACAGTCGTGTATTTCTTGTCACAGATTTGCGACATACTTAATAAATTATGATCAACCTTATCACAGTAGTTGACTTTCTCAAACGTAATATGCCCATTCAAAACTTCACCTTCTTGTGTTATCATACCCCCATAATTCCCAGCAAAAGCCACATACCCTCCCTGAATATTTCTAACATTTGTTAAGAGGTTGAGATTTCCAGTAATATGACGAGAACATCCACTGTCCATTATCCAGTATTCACCAAACACGGTCTTGGATGTATCCTACACACAAATTGAAAATGATCAGTTCAAAAAGGCAACCCAGGCCTCAGTCTTGGGCACCTTTTGAGTTTCATGAGAAGAATCAAATTTAACATAATTCAATTGTTGTTCAGCAACTTGAGAATAAGTTACAGGCCTTTTAGACTTTCGTCTTAAATAGGCTGCTTGAACGACATTTGAGTTCACGTTCTTACAGATTGGTTCGGTTGGAACAAAATTGGGCTTAACATAACTTACGTTCTCATTGACATGAATCACCTTACGTGGATTCACATTATAAAATATAATGTGAGTTTCATCATCAAACGACGTTGGTCGTCTCAGAATCTCCTTGACCAATGGAACATGTTTTGATTGGTCCTTGACAAATGAATGAAGATTCAGAGACTTCTTCTGTCCACAGTTTCTTACCACATGACCTTGTTGTCCACAAAGAAAACAACTTCTCATGTTCACACGATCATGTTGAGATTTGGTAAAAACTTATGCCACATAAGGTTGATGACTCACATTTCTAGTAAAATTCGTGGCCAAATCATCAGACAACACAGATTTCTTTTTCAAGTAGAAATCGAGATTAGAACAGTTGGAAAAACTTTGTAATGTGTTAGTTTCAGTTGATTTCACAAAATAAACTTTCTTACCAAATTTTAACAGTTGCTTAGCTTTAATAAATGGGTCTGCTGTGTTTGATGTTTTGGCACAAGCTTACTGACGTTCAAGATCTTGTATCTTGGAAGTTTCATTGTGAAAGACACTTTCGATCAATTCTGGTTTGATAATGCTAATCGGAATGTCTTTCTCAGTGAAAATTGTGTCCAATCCTTTTAATATAAACACACGACCAGTTTATGGCTTGGAAACAGTAGGATTGATAAAACGCATCAAATCCTCATCAGAAATTTTAGGTTTTTCTGATTTCTTAGCTTTCACTGGTTTAACCTTAACTTGTTCCTCCTTTTTCACTTGAGTTGTGTGCGAACCATACACAACCTCCTCAAACTCATGAGGTTCACACAAAATGTGATTAGAACTTGGAATGTTCGGGTCTTTGTGTATCACTTCAGGTTCAAACACATCCTCAATGATCACCTTCTCAACATTTTCTACAAACACTTTATTGCTTTCGACATTATGTTTTTAAGTTGGTGGTTGGGCTTTAACATTTTCAGCTTTTACTAGTTTAGGTTTGTCAGAAACAATAGGTGCATTAACAGTCACTTATTCTTCTTTTTCTATTCTAGCAAAAGGATTTGCTGTTTAATCATTGTGAAATGGAGGTGGTACTTCAACAAACCTATACCATTTTAGAGTCTTTTTTCTTACCAGACACTTCAATTATCTCATTTAGCAAAAATGATGAATTTCTAAATTTTCCCAACTTATTTTTCAACTCAAGAACTTCATTATCATGCTCAGTTATCTTAGAACGATGTTTCCAGATTTCTTGAAATTTTTTATCATTAATTGTCATTTTGACAGATAACTCAGCTTTGAGATCATGATTACTTACAGACAATGCTTCAATTTTCTCTCTAGATCTCATTTGAGATTCTAAAGATTGTCTATAAATATCCTTAAGTGAAGCAATTTCTCTAACTAAACAATCATTGTGATTTTTCAATGATTCTAACTTAGGCTTGTTTTTCTCACATTCAACACAAGACACACTAGCAGACAAATTAACATAGATAGGAACTGAAGAACTAACCTCATTAATTTTGGCCATGCAAGCAAAAGTAGTTGGTTGCTTTTCACATGAGTCATCAAAATCAAACTCAGTATCATTGTCAGAAGATAACTCACTCTCACTTGCATCTTGGAAATTTTCATTTGATTCAAACATGGCTAAGTTCGCTTGATTTTCATTGCACAGCAACCTTTATGGCCAATCAGTTCCATCAGTAGTCAGCAAAGGTTGTGTTCAAGATGTTGATGGTTTGTTTTTCGGAAGATGTATCAGCATCATTACCCCGTTTCACAAAAGAACTACGATCTTGACTTCTAGGACTAGTGTACCCCTTCTTTGGTTAATCACATTCCTTGGCAAAATGCCCAAATTCTTGACAGTTGAAACATTTAACCTTCAGTTTATCAAACCCAACCTTCTTGTTTAGTGATGGAAGATCTTTGCCAGTCCTTTGCATAAACTTTTTCACCTTTCTTACGATCATTGCCATATTCCATTTCAAATCCACGAGCTCTAACTCATCAGGATCAATTTGATCATAGTCTTCATCAATCTACTCACTCGTTGCAATTTTACTACTCATCAGATTCTCATAGGAAGTCATGAAGGCACATAAGAAGGCAAAATTTTGTTTAGTCTCCTTCATGTTTACATTTGGTGGTGCAGAGAATTGATGTGCAGCATTGAAGTTCCCAACCCTCCAGAAGAACCAGAAGCACCAGATGACCCAGAACTTCCAGCAGTCAAATAGCAAGCACGTGGATCACTATAAATTGTTGTAGCATTTTCACCTGCATTTTGTGTAAGAAATGTAGTGATTAGAGAGATTGTTGAACTCAAGAGCATACTCCCACCATAAAAGCTTGATCTTTTCTTTTCTTAGATGACTTTTAACATTTGAGATCATACTCTCGTGCTTCAATTTTTTGCATAAATTCGGAAGCCGTCAGATCTTCATTCTTGAAGTAATTATTCTCTTTCAGCACCATTAAGAAAGTTGAGTAAGAACCGAGCAAAGCATTCTTTATTGTATCTAACTTATCACTTTATGAAGGTTCGATCTTCATCTTGTCCATTTCGGCTATCAGATGGTTAAACCGTGTTGTCATCTCTTCGACAGTGTCAACTTTAAGTAAGTTAAAATTTCTAAATTGAAACTTTAACATCACATTCTTGCTTTCTGCAGTATTACCCATACTCCTCATACGAATGTGTTGAAACAGCGAAGCACAAACCTTGATGCTACCGACTTGATGAAATATGTTTTCAGGTAACACCATTGTAAGAGTTGAGTACGTTTTCGTTTCAATCTCCAAAGCCTTCTTTTCTTCCTGAGAGTATTGTGAGATGGCTTTAGGTATGAATCCAATTGTTCATCTCCAATCATTGGAACAATATACACTTCATCCAAACAATAAGAGCAATCAGGGTGTACAGAACCCAGATGAGCACGGAAACGAGGTTCCCATTTTGCAAAACCACTAAATTTCATTAGCCATGGACATTTGGAATGAGATCCAATTTCCGTGTCCAATTGTAATATTTGCTGCATAAGTACATTTTGGGAAGCTAATGCGTCAAACCAGCCATCTTGATAAGTAAAAATCAATCAAACCTCAAGGACTAAGCTTGAAAATATGTTAACGAACTGAAAACAGTAATATAAAGAATTGTGAACAGTGTTTGTAACGAACCAAAATAACGAATCAATTATAATGAATTGAATGTTATCTGAGTAACGAACCAGGAACAGTGTCACACGAATTAGATTATGACGAATCACCAACGAACTGAGTCAACGAATCAGGTCAAATTGACGAATCTGTTTGACGGATTAGGTTAACGAATTAGATTAACGAATTAGGTTAATGAATTAGATTAACGAATCCAAATTCAAAGTAACGAACCAAGGTAACTAATCTCTGAATTCACTTAATGAATCAGAGTAACGAATCACTAAGTCACTTTAACGAATCACAAAGTCAACTTAACGAATCAAAGTAACGAATCTCTTATTCAAGGGAACGAAATAAGCTAACGAATTAGCTACAGTTACTTAACGAATCCGGTTGTTATAACGGTTATAACAAACTCTGACAACCTTTGCCACATGGCAAAAGTTTGTTAGATATGAGGTTAACGAATCAAACCACGTGTCTAAAGAACTAGATGAAACGAATGAAATTTGGTAAAAAATTGAGTAACGAGTTAAAGGACGAATTACTTAAACTTAACGAACCACAATAACAAATTGTTTAAAGATGATGAATCTTTAACAGATGATGAAGATCTTCAAACTTCATCATCATTTTTCCAGAAATCTGGAAAATGAAGAACACTTTCAACTAACCCAAATCTGTAATACTAACTCGATAATATACCAAATCACACAAATAACAACTCAAATTACTCGTAAACCCATCGCGAAACCTAATCGCAACAAGCCATATACCAAATCAATCAACATCAAATCCAATTGTCCAAAACCAAACCCCTGTTTTCAGCCACAATCAGATCCATATCAACAACAATACCAAACCAATTCAAAACTCAAATCCAATCCACCAAACACTACCAATACCATAACAATCACAAATCCTCCTCAATTCAGTCCATAATCAACTAATCAACAGAGAATTCAAGCAAAATCAACCGGAAACTAAATACAACCAAAATAACCTTAATATTACTTCAATTAACGAATTAAACACACTAGATCAAGACCAATCGAACCTCGAAAGCTCTGATACCACTTGAGAAGACCTCGGATCTCAGATCTAAGATTCAAATACGATTAAAAGGATCTAGTTCATGATTACTCTTAATTATGTGTTATATTAGGTTTAGATATGTGTATATATAATAGTAATACGTTAGATAAAGGAAGCTTTGATTGAGAGAGAGAATGGACAGCAATTCAATATGTTAATCTCCAAACTTAAATTAAAAAGAGGATGAACCTCTATATATAGAAGATGGGTCTAGTTCGTTACACATTCCGTAACGAACTAGCCTTCCACTTCGTTACATTACAATTCACATAAATAAACATTAACGAACCGCCCCCTAATTCGTTAAACATCCTTAACGAATTAGGAGGGAACTTAACTTAAATGTCTAGTTCGTTAAACATCCTTAACGAACTAGACTATCTTAACGAACTAACTTAATATAATAATATTTCTTTCATTAACTAATACAGAAGATAAATACAAAGACTCGAGACGCAAAACCGTGCACTAACAATCTTTGCCATGAATGCTACATTGGCTTTTTCAATATCATCAGCATGGTTGCTCCAGTCAAATACTCATTCTTGTTGTGGTTGATCTAATGCAACATTCCCTTAATTTCGTGGTTCATTTGCATTGTTTCCGTTCTGATTAACTGGAGCTTGTGGGATCACTTTTTGATGATTTTGATGTTAAAAATTGTTGTTGTTAAACTGCCTTGGTTGGCCTTGATTCTGGTTTTGGTATTGAAACTGATTTCTTTGTTGATTATTGTTTAGAAATTGCCTTGGCTGATTACATTCTCTAGCAAAGTGTCGTGATTATTGACAGTTGTAGTAGATTTCTTTTGACTTATCAAAACCTATTCTGTCATTTGGAGCAGACACCAGAGACCTTCCTATTCTGTTGTACAACCTCTTACTTCGTAAGGCTAACATTGCAGCCTGCCACTTCAGATCCATATCTTCCAAATCATCAGCATCAATTTGTTCAAGATCCTCTTAAACCACACTAATATGAATCAGATTCTTAGCCACAAAAGCATTGTATGACTCAGTAAACATTGAAAAGAGAACTTGATACTCATTACCATGATTCATATTTCCAGCATTGCATGGTGCTTTTCCACTGGCCACTGATGATGTATCATTATCATCTAGTAGTTGAACATTGAATCTGAACTGTCCACCTTGATTGCTTGACTAATCAGCAACAAATACTTTTGGTGTTTTAACACCATATTCACTTGGTTATTCAATTATTGGGACTTGTTGTTGGTTTCCCATGGGTACAATTAGAGTATTTACCACTTGGAAGCTTGGTATGTCTTCCTTAATCATGTTGTTCTCTATCATCTCATGTCCAGCGGCTTGCAAAAACATGATCACTTCATCAAGCTTGAGAGCTGAAAAGTTGGTTTTCTGCTTGATGAATTTGCTTGAAGTATACCATTCTCCATATAAGGATGACAAAAGATTCTTGTTAAGATCAAAATATGTTATTCCAAGATCTGTGGTTCTGATCTCATTCACAATGGCCACAAACCGTTCAAAACAGATCTTAATCTTTCACCTTCTGTGAACTGGAATCTGTCTAGCTGTTGCTTCAGTCTATCCTTCTTGATATCTTTAAGCTCCGTTTTTCCTTCAAAAATTTCTACAATGGCATCAAACATGGCCTTTAAAGTAGTGTGATAAGCCACACTAATCAGTATTTCCCAAGATAGACCTAGTTTCAGCATAGACAAAGCTCTGTCATCTTTCTTCTTCATTTGTCTTTCAACAGTTTGGTTGTTGTTTGTGTTATCTAGGACATAGGGTACATTTTTTATGGAGTTCCACATTTCCACATCATTGTAGCACATAGCAGCTTCAAACAAAATCTTCCATTTTATATAGTTCTCTTGCCCTAACAATCTTGGAATTTTGTTAGTAGACACCTCTTGCTCATCCACAATTCCAAACATATTTTTGGTATTTTGAAAGGTTTTATAAATGAAAAATTACTTAAACTTGAAGAAACTTTTGAAAATATTTGAAAAACAACCAAATCTATGAAGTAAATCCTCATATCTGATGACTCTGAATGGATAATAACAAGATCTAGACACATAAGAAAAGAAATCAAAGTAAAAAAGAGTAACAAACACTTGTAAACCTCAATGAAATAGTAGATCTGAGAAAAACGAAAAACAGGGCAGCTGACATCACAAATAAATGGAACAGTTGTCAGCTGACGTCATTCTTCATCTTCAAAATCAACAATTTTCAGCAATAGTTCTTCACAAATGCAGCAATACAAGTTCTGATACCACTTTTCGGTCCCGTATATCTCACTTAATCGCTCACTTACTCACTATCGTAACCCACACAAACGTGTCGACAAGAAGGTTACGACATACTACTTTTATGAAAAACCAAAGAATTTTAAAGGCGGAATCATAATACTCCTAGTATTGTTCAACGGGTAGGAAAATAACAAACACACAAAGTAACTCAACAGATTTCCATTTATATTGTGAAGGACACAATGAAAATCAGTTAGGGTTTATAGGTGGAATGTTTGTATTCTTGGCAGCTTTTCCGTACAAGATAAAGACAGCCGTCAAATAAAAATATTCACTTAGTGTTTGTTGTTGTCATAGGCATGCCCTAAAGTTTCCTTTTATAGGCCTGCCCTGACATTCCTTCTAGAAACCCTAATGATTGATACTAAACATATTCAATGTATTACAAAATATTCTAAGTGTATATAGGTCTTCGAGTAAGCTTTGCAACATTTGTATTTAGCGAGCAGACCTGGTAACCATTAATTGTGTTGGGGAACAGTTCTCCGAGTAAGCTTTACTTAGAATATTTTCCTTATAAAATATTCATCAAGCAGACTTCAATTTTCCTGATAATATCAAACTTTGCTAGATATATACCCTACTCGCAAACTTGTTCTTCAAAGATCCCTTCAACCTTTTGTTACTTAACTTATTTGAAAAATCCAAGTGTGTTGGTGACACTGTAGCTTGCTCGAGGTTGAACCTTGCTCGTTAGAAGTCGTTAAGTAATTTCTCCATCAACTTCCTTCAAGCTTGTTGGGACCACAATTTATTATAAATAAAGCTTGCTCGATCCACCAAAATACTTGGTTTTAGCTTGGTTTAGTCAAGAGTTTGCTCTGAAACAAACCTTGCTTGATGAAGTGTAGTTTTCTCGAACTAACACTTAAGAAGAATTCCCGAAGATAACTTTGCTCGAAGATCAAAATACCTTGCTTGACTAAGTTTAAGCTTGCTGGGAGGCCTAAGTTTGCTTGGTTTCCATACTTAGCCATTTTCCAAGGAGGGTAAGAAGATTCCAATCTTCCTTAATCCTTTTCTCATCCCAACATGACCACTTAAATAAAATTTTGGTTCATTGCTTCTTGTTTCGAGTTGGTGGACTTATGCGCCATGTATAAGCCTATACGCCTCGTATAGGCCTAGTCAGTATATGTAACGTGTAGACCTATACACAATGTACATATGTGTGAGTATAAGTGTTTTGAAATGAGAGTATACCACCCTTTTTTCTTTGAAATAGTTAATATAATTTTAATTGAAGAGTTAGAGATGTTGAAAATTCTCTTTGATCACATATCCATTAACACTAATTCGATTTTTTCAATGCAAACACATTCTCTTTCTCTATGTTCGAATAATATTTAATCACTTCTTCAAGTTCAACGGAATGTAACCATCACCATCTTACAAAATCATAAGTTGACACAACATATGCAAAATGTAATGTTAAGATTCTTACTTCCCTCCCGTAATGAATCAAGTGATACAAATGTTAATGAAAAACAAATGGACAAGTTATGAGTCCATTTCTTTTATGATTGTATCAATAAATTAATGACATATTATAGTTGTTTGTGTATGCTCCCATTAAATAAAATGGTCAATAGATACCTAAAAGGTTTAAACCCTTCACTTGTGGAGGACATGAACACTTGAAGAACATAGGAGTGATCTCCCCCAACTTTGGGAACCGTGTAGTGTTATTGTCAATGAAAAACAAAAGTAACGAATAGTTCGAGTTATATTGGAATAAAGGGAGATGAAATGAAGTGATGATATTAATGGAAGACAAACCACACATGAGGTTTTGATTACGTACACCCATCGTGCCTCTTTTGTAAACAGTAGATACCAACATACAACAAGGATCCGAGAGATGATGTTACTGTCGTTGAATAAAATTTGGGTGTTTTCTCATGGTTTAAGAATCATGTAATCCAACAGGCTTTAGAGAAGTGGATTATCTTCCTTAAGTAATGCATTTTGTTTTCCATTAACATTATATTCTGTCACATTAATAAATGACAATGACAATGACAATAATAAATGTGACAATATATTTTTTTTTAATTTAATTCATTATCAAGTATACATACGAGTTCATAACAAAAGAAACAATACAAGTAAATAATCATTATTTTCCTCTAATAACCTAAGGTTATCTAAACCTTCGTCGTGTTCAAACTTTACACATTAACACCTGTAGCATGATTAACATAGATAATTTGTCAACACGTATGTGAGTGAGATTTCATAAGTTTTTATTATATGTAACTAGGTTAGGTACCCGTGTATTACACGATCTGATTATATATAATTTTATAAGTCGTGATTGTATAAATAGAAAAATAATAGTCGTTTGTGTATCTATGAATAGAAAAGGCAAGCTTTACATTCTAGACGTGTATACGAATTGATAATGCATGATAGAAATTAACTTCGGTATAGTACTTCGACGTAATTTGAAATTTTAACCAATATTCGTAATACAATTGTTATTATTACAAAGCCAAATTTAATGCATCCAATTTATACACAACACACCATAATCATCACTTTAGATATGAGCATAACGAAAACTAAAAGACCCTATTGTTCCGATGGAGAGACCTATGATGAGCTTTTCAGGAAATTTCCAAACGAACAATTTCAACAAAATCTTTCAATTTCTTAATTTACTATGGTCTATGTATTCCTCTATCTGTTGAATACATTGAATGTACATAAATGGCTATAACATAGTTTTTCTTATTCGTGTTAACTACAATTATCTTTGTAGCATCAACTTGAGCTACAAAATTGCCGAAAATGCCATTTTTGCGAATTATCAGTTGGGCTCTCGAAACAACATGTCTAGTGGATCTCACTCAATTAATAACCCATATGAACTATCAAGTGAATCATATTAACTTTCATTATGTATAAATCCGTATGAATTATCACCAAAAACATGTTCATAAATATGGACTTGTTTCATGAAATATAGCAAGCTGCTATTCAGCTTGTGATGCAATATTCATAACTTACAAATTATGAATACTTATTCTACTTATTCAACAATTTTGGGACTTATTATTGATCCTGGATAAACTTTAAATGAACCATAACATGGTAACTTGAAAAATTGCAGATTGCACCAATTATTGCATAAATCTGTTGCTGTAATAACCTGTTGCAATTTAATTACCAGTTGCAAACGGGCCAAAATTGGTTGATTACTTTGAAAGGGTACATTGGGGATTTATTAAGAAAAAATGTCTACAAATGATTGCCATACTGATCACAAATTCAATACAGCAGTGCAATAATTTCAAATAAAGCTTAACAAATAGTTATGTTAAACTTGTAACTAAATAACTCCTATCAAACTATTATCACTTTTGATAACCTTATCTAATTGTTTCAACTTTTAACTACCTCTACCACCATACAATATGTAAATAGTTTTACGAAATTATGATGGTCCCTTATCAATAACAACATATCCATTACTAAAAAAAATGAAAAAAAAATGAGCATAGGTAGTTATAAAGACAATAAGATCAGTTACAAAAATGGACCATCACAAAGGAAGAATTTAAATCACACATCGATATAGAGATTATTTTGAAACCAAAAGGACCATGTTTTTTATTGAAATTAGCCAAGCTTGGTAACTCATTGCAAAGGAAATTACCTTAGTCGCATTGCCCGGTTCAACCCACTTGAGAACATATCAGTTTCGTTCAGTTTAGTTCTATTAGTGAAGTCGGTATAACATGCTTAACTAAAGCCGAAACAAAAAACGAAAGAATCATTTAAACATGTATTTGCTATATAAATAGTTAATACTGAATACCCTAATATTTACTATCATCAATAATTCAATATAATGGTCAACAGTTTTTTAACTGGCATATTTTGTTAATAATCATCATCAATATAATGATCAAGCTAAGGTATTTGTTTGTTGTCAATATTAACATATGAATCATAAAGTAGTGACTCTTTCCAATTCGTTCTCAAATTTATCATTATTATTATGCATAACTTAATGAAATCTTAGGCGTTTGGAAATAAGAAAAACTTCCAAATAAGTGAATACCTGATTTACACAGGGAGAGATTAGTATCACTATTATATGATCTGCAATAGTTGGAGATAAAAATAAAACCGTCTTAGGGAAGATCGATAACAATCTGGTGGATGCCTTGTTATGGCTTTCACCACTTCCATGAATTACTTATTAATCATCATGACTGTTACGAAAAAGCACATTGAATAGGTATCATATAAACACAAAATTGTAAATAAAACCGTCTTAGGGAAGTTCGATAACAATCTGGTGGATGCCTTGTTATGGCTTTCACCACTTCCATGAATTACTTATTAATCATCATGACTGTTATGAAAAAGCACATTGAATAGGTATCATATAAACACAAAATTGTAAATAAATCCTTTAGGAAATCAAAATATTCAGAAATTCATAAGTTATACCGGCACAGTAATCACAAAATCGTATACAAAATTGAATAACATAATAAGTATAATTAAAATATGAACCCTAACATCTAATAGGTATCATATGAACAAAAAATTGTACAAAAATTCTTTAGGTAAGCGACATAATCATAAATTTATAAGTTATAAAGGATAATAGTTAATAAAATCGTAAGAGCAAACATAGACATCAAATAGTACATAAGACACATAAAAAGAAACAATTAAGAACTAAGAATAAGAACATGTTTTGTAATGTGTAGTGAGTGGCAGGAGTTTGAGAGTAATGATGGGGTAAACAAAGAACACATGGTATAAGAAAACTTTTATTTATTAAATAGTGTATATATATATATATATATATATATATATATATATAAAAAGTGGCAATTCATATGTAATCACTGAAACTTAACAATTCATTAAAATAAATGCAAAATATTATATGAAAAAGTTTCGTTTTCTTTGACATAAACCAAAGTTACTGATGATAATGAAAACCTCTGTTCCATTCGACACAAGGTCGAAGTACTAGGAAGTGAGAGTACGTCCCATTAGACCCTCCCACGACGAGTATGTGTATGAGTATGAGTATGTGTATCCTTCATCAACCATAAAGTAAACATTTAGTACTTAATTAATCATGTACATCATGTATTAATTAATCACGTTGAAGTTCTTGAGCATCCTAACTTCATTTACATTCATATCATCCTCAGAAGAACATCATTGGTGATTTGCATGCGGGTGTTCATACCTGTCATCATGTAGAAAATGTTGTTAAAGATCCTTTATTGGGTGTGTATGCTAATATTAGGGACTCGAAAATACAAAGCATTTCCTAATATGCGTGCTTTCTATCTCAAGTTGAACCAACAAGTGTGTCTATGGCTTTACAAGAGCCATCTTGGGTAGAATCAATGCAAGAGGAGTTACAACAATTCGTTTGTCTTGGTGTTTGGGATTTGATTGATAAACCCGAGCATGTTAGAAAGGCGATATGTACCAAATGGGTTTTCAAGTGTAAAAAGGACGACAGTGGGGTGATTGTTCGCAACAAAGAAAGATTGGTAGTCCAAGGTTTTAACTAATTGACTATAATGAGGTGATGTTCCGGTTGCGATACTAGAATTTATTCGTATCTTTCTTGCCTGTGTCACGTTCAAGAAGTTTAAAGTGCATCAGATTGATGTGAAAAGTGCATTTTTGAACGGGATTATACATGAAAAGGTGTATGTTAAACATCCTCCAGGTTTTGAAGACCAGGATTATCCTGAGCATGTTCACCGATTAAACAAGGCTATTTATGGTCTACACTAAACCCCAATAGCTTGGTACAATATGTTGGCTGACCATTTGTTGGATAGTGGTTTTTCAAGATGGACCATGGATTGTACTCTTTTCTACAAAGAACTAGAGGTTGATCTTCTTCTAGTCCAGATTTATGTTGACGATATCATTTTTGGTTCTACAAATGAAGGTTTGTGTAAAGAGTTCGAGAAGATGATGTAAACAAAGTTCGAGATGAGCTCGATGGGAGAGATGAGTTTCTTCTTAGGGTTGCAAGTTTATCAATATGATTTGGTGTCACACCCTCAAAATCCACTAACGGAGCTTTACCGTCAGAGGGTGTGAACTAACAGGATCGGAATCATTAGTTATTATCAAACATGATGTTCAAAGTTTTTAAATCACAAAACCTTAAGTTTAAATAAGTGCGGAAGCGTAAATCATAACCAAGTGTTGCGTCACACAGGACGACTTAAAACCAAATAAATAAAAGTTCAAAACAAGTTTTTAAAATGATGGTGTTCAACGAATGCATGATCCTATACCGCGCGCCCGCCTCGGCTACCTGAGAATAACATACTAAAAGTGTCAACACAGGGTTGGTGAGTTCACATGTTTATAAAAATAAAGTGTTTGCGTTTGCGTTTACGTTTTGCGTTTGCGTTTGCGTTACCAGATAATGTTATGTCAGTTATATATCGATAGGTAGATAGCCTATAAAACAAGTATTACTAAGTGTTCGACACCGAAGCTGATTGTTTATCAATTGCCTTGCCACCATGTCTACCACGACCATGGAAAATGTGTTAGCCAAGATTACACCCACTCGACCTCCGGTCGAGTTTATAGTTGGGTGGGGTTTGTCAAACCCAGTAGTACTACTCAACAGTGACTCGCTATTGTACAAATACTAAACGGTTCGATGTTATGAAGGACTTTAGTTGGTTCATTTGCCACTTAGCCTTACAAGTGATGTATAATTAATAACAACATCTAAAGCGTTTTGGAGTATGTTATCTCTCCCAAATAAAAAGCGTTTAAAAGAGTTAAAAAGGGAACGTGAAACTCACTGTTTGCGAAGAATTCAAAAACAAGTCAACCGAGAGATGCGCGTCACAGAAAATCCTCACTAGCGCTCTAAAAAAAGAATGAGATTTTCTAAGTGTTGGAACTATTATTGAGTCTCTAGACTCGGCACATAATACCTATGCATGAGATACGTTTCGTGTTTCGTTTGTGAATTATGTGTGACTCGACAAACACATTGGTGACACGTTACATATGTATACAACTACTTAAGCATCAAATACTAATTATTGTACATTACTAGTAAATTATTCCCCACAAGGGAAATTTAGTCAAAAACATAGCAATTATCTAACAACAAGCACGTTTCATGTATTTTAACATAGTTCAGCAGCTAGTTTTATCAAGACAGATTTCTACTTGAAAGATTACTCTATCCAACAGATCATAACATATCAATTAATTCACCAAAAATCGTCACAAAAGCACACATGAGTTAGGTTTCCAGAACTATTTTTATTGTATTTTTATTCCACCTAGTTTTCTCACAAAAACCAAAACATTACAGTAACTCACTGCAGTCAAAATCATGCGCAACAGAATGATATTTGTTATTCCCGTTAAATGGTAATTTCAATTAATGCAAGACCAATTGGGTTAGATTCTTAACTCAATATGTTAACTTCTAGAAGTTGAACTAATCCATTTGGTCTTGTAGTTTATTAGATATGATAATTACAAAACAGCCTAACAGCAGACCTCACAATTCAGACTTGCACTTCAGTTTTGTAAAATAATAAAAGTTAACTTTTACACGTCCAAAAATTACAAACTTTGACTTTATAGAAATTAGACTCAACCTAGTACACTGTAGTATTAATAATTTTGACCAATTACTATATTAACATTCAGTTACTGTCATCTAAACATAAACTTAACAATCTGTCCAGTACCAGTTTTAACCTTTGATCACATTTAAATCGTTTGAGCAACCAAAACACCTCCAAATCAGGCGTGGTTGGGTTTTCTGAAAACTAGACTCAGAGTAATACCTTTTAGACTCATAAATAGTCCAGTTTGGTTTCATATTTATCAAGTTACACCTCGTTCAAGTTTAACTATCTCTGCTGTCAAAAATCAGCAAGCACACAAATTCGTCTAGCATGCATCCTAAGCATACAACACATCCCCAAACATGCAATAAACATTGTAATCCATAAAAATCAGTAGTAAACCCTCTAGGGTTTACGAAAAATCCATGATATAACAATCTTTCACCGTACAAAATCACACATGATCATTTAAATCAACAACCGAAGCATAATCAAGCATCATCTAATCCAAACAAAGCATATGAACACTTAACACATAATTTTCGAAAATTAGGGTTTATGTTTATACCTTAAAAACACAGAAACGAGAAAGAGGAAGGTGAGGGATGACTAGAAACAAGTGCGGGGTGCTCCGATTATGAAAAACGAGGTCAAACGGAAGTGATATGGTGGTGGTGGTGGCTGCCGTCGCAAGGGAGGTGTGAGGGAGGGGGGGCGATCATATGAGGGGAGAGGGAGGGAGGTTAGGGTTTTTGTTAATATTATTTAATAATAATCATATTACACAATGACCCCTCTACTTCTAGTTATTAAATTTCTAGTATAAAATAGACTTTTGTATCTTGAGTTAATGTTCTACATATAAATATCAAATAATACATAAACCTAACACATAATTATCAAATAATTATTGTTTTGATGTTTGTCGTTTGTTCACCAATGGTTTGAGTCAACTCGTTTGCGTTTCGGTGCAATCCCGAAAGACTACATGTGTAGTGATTATCAAGCGTCATTTAAAACCCTAGTTTAAATGTAATGAGATGTGCGTTATAGATCAAGTGATCTTAAGTTTGAATTGACGGAGTTTGAATTAACGGAGTTAACCTGAAATTGACGAGTGTCACATTAGGGAATCTTTATTTACCAGACGATTCAAGATAACTGCCAGAAATGAATCCTCTACTCCTCTTCCCGTGTGTCATAATATGCCACCGAGTGAATTAGAGGATTCCATTGATCCAGCCCTTTATCGTGCTACGATCAGGTCTTTGATGTATGTTACTGCTTCTCGCCCGGATATCATATTCACCGTTTGTTTGTGTGCGAGATATTAGTCGAGTCCCCGAGTGACTCATCTAGCAACTGTGAAGCGTAGTCTAAGTTATCTGAGGAGTAATCCTGACATTGGGTTATTGGCTCCTGAAGATGATGAATTTAAGCTTTTTGCTTATTTGAATTTGGACTATGGAGGGTGCAAGATCAACTTCAAGTCAACAACAGCGGTTTGTCAATTTTTGGGAAACAAGCTTGGTTTCTTGCAGTGTAAGAAGCATACAACGGTCTCAATTTCAACCGCGATAACTAACTATGTGGAGGCCTTGAGTTGCTGTTCACAGATTTTATGGATCCAGCAACACTTGGGGGATTTCGATATGAAGTTTCTTACCACTCCCCTCTTTATTGATAACTCTTCTGCTATATATATAACTAAAAATCCCGTACAACATTTATAAACAAAACATATAGAAATCAGATATCACTTTACTTGTGACTGGTTTGAAAAGAAACTAATCACTTTAGAGAATATTCACTAGGATTTCCAAAAGGATGATATTTTTACCAAAGCATTTGATAAAACATGTTAAATTTATTTATTGGTTTAAATGGTCTTAAGCGATTTTCAGATCTTCAAACGCTCGGTTGATCATTCTTTTCTTTTGTTTGTACAGTTTCATTTATTTTCTTTCATTATATTTCATTTTTAGGGGGAGCAAATATAAGAAAAATACAAAAACAATGTGTTTATCGTTTGAAAATATATAAAAATCCAATAATATTGGAAAATATAAAGTTTGGGAAATGTGATCCGGCCAAGGTGAAAAATGAGAGTACATTGACTTAACGTGTCTAGAAAATGGATAAATTAGACTAAAAATTAGCGTAAGCTCAAATGTATGATGTGCATTATAGACTTGAAAAATTATATAAGTACCGATGTGATATAAACCTAAATACTTGCCAAAGCTAGTGGTACAACATTTTTATGCATAGTTAATATCTTTTTTAAGATTCAAAATGTTAATGATTGTTTTGTGTACATGCGTTCATGTTGCAAAGAAATTCAATTTATTTTATTTTTTTCATTTTTCAAAGAAATTCAACTTAATTTTTTCTTTATTTTCACTTAAGTCTTGAATCCTCTTTACATGTAGAAATACCGACCTAAAGTTTAAGGCTTATGTATTCTGCTTTATTTTCTTGCTGTTTCGTATAAGCCTTGGATCTTCTCTAGGTATACTATAAGCATTAATGTGTGAAAGTCATGTATCGACCCGAGGATTAAGGCCTTATAAAATTTCAACTTATTTTATCTTTTTATTTTGTTAAAACGAAACCTTATCCGTGTGTAGAAATACCAATCTTAAGGAAAAATTAAAATTCTGCTTTATTTTATTTTTATTTACTTTTGTATGGGTCACAGCTATTAAAATTATAAGAAAAATATAATGCATGTGAAATTAATAGTATTGGATAGAAATTATGACTGATAAATGGAGTCCACATAAGATTTGTGCCTAAATAAGCATATCATTAGGCTACTTAAAGATTTGTACAAGTTTAAAGTGGACAATTATATTTGTAATCATCCTTGAATTATGTGCCTAGTAATGTCGAAATGGAAATTTAGTTTCAGATGTTACAGGTCAATATGATTCTATGTTGCGATATTTCTCACGAAAATATGTATTGTGTATTGTATTTCATTTCATTTTAGATTTTATATTTGAAAAATACATAAAGATTTTTCAGTATGTTTTGATATAAATATTGAAAAATACAAAAAGATTTTAAGTGTGTATTAGCCTAGAGTTTGTAAAAACCAAAAAGATTTTATTTTTTCTTTATATTCGATCACCGAGTTATGCAAATAAAATGTTACAATATTGGTTTTTACCGTTCTTAGTAAAAACTTTTACCCCTAACATATGAAAAGCTAGGTTTTAACTTAAACTGATATGGGTTGAGAGGTAATTTTAATTGAGGGGGTCTATTTTATCAAATAAATTAACCCATTCACTTAACTTAGGTGTACATATGCTTAAATTCAATGTATGGAGTCTCATTCGTTTGATATCAAGCAAATGGACACTTTTTTTCTTAAGAAAATGGCTAATTCGCCTGTTGGTTCATTTGTTTGCAACTTGAATTGGCTATTCGCTTATTTTTAAGCGAAAGGTGGCTCATCGGCTGATTGTTATTGGCGAATAAAGCTCGTTCTCCGACTCAAGAAGGCGAATGGACGGTACGACATATAAAAGGGACCTTGAGCGAATGAACACTCATTCGTTCATCCACTATTGCATTAAAAACCTCTCAATACCGTTACATTGCCCAAATTTTTACAAACAATCTAGTTGCTTTAGATCATCAATCATCATCTACACATCATCGTTAAGTATAATTAGGACCTTTGTAGACTTAATTAGATGTCTAATGTGTCTGATTTGGACTAAGAAGGGGATGAACCCTAACGGAATGTAAATTGACAAATTGACCTATAAAACTTGGGTAAAATCGAAATTAATTTGCATAACTGAGTTGTTATTAGTATATCATCAATACTTAACGTTCGTGCCATTGATTTTATTACTTGTGTTTGTGGGATAATTAGATTTCTGGGTTTTTAATGTTCTTGAGCTCACTCTCTGACTCTTGAACTCATTCGATGACCCATTCGCTGATACTTTCAATGAGTTCATATGCTTCATATTAAGCATATGGGTAATACAGCGAATTGATCTCAATCGCTTAAAATATTTTAGTGAATGAACCCCATTCGTTAACTATTAACGAATGGGTTATCATTTGTTATGTTTCTCAAGTGAATGAACTTATTAACCATCATTATTAGCGTATGGTGCATAAGCTGATGATTCTTAATCGAATGAACCTCAATGGATGCAAGAGGAAGTGAAAGGACCAAACTCTTTCAATAAGAGAAAGGCCCATTCGCTTTCTTAATTATTAAAGTGACTGAGGGTATTTTGGTCAAATTTTATTGATTTTCAAGTGCTAATCGTCTCGTTTATGCATAAATGGCTTAGCAACAAGAAAATATTATACCTGAAGGTCAAGTTGAACAAAAAAATATTCATGAGACCCAAGTAATACAAGAGCAGCAAGGGCAGGCGTCGGAAAGCTATTACTGCACAATGGGTGGCCAATCATCATCACAACATAGTTGCTTATCTTGGACACAACTATACCGATCATGCAACGTTTCACATGATTATCTCTTTTCTAAGAAGATCAAGGATCTACAAGGAGATATCTACAAACTTGCCAACTTATTGCAGTATCATACGCCGTTTCTAGAAAAAAACTAGTTATGTTGGAGCTTCAAACTGTGTCAAGGCCACTGTTCATGATTTGAAAGTGGTGATCACTCCCCAGACTATTAGAGATACATTGTTGTTTCATGACAATGACAACAATGGATACAATTTTGACAAGGAGTTAATTCAGGGTTTGTTTCAAAGAATCGATTATGATGGGGATTTGAATGACTCACATTGCAATAAGGTAAATCCATGTGATTCATACAAGTATTTGATGCGCATGTTGATACACTACCTTGGGGGGGAGAATAACCGGATTTGATAAGTGTAGATACATGCTATAGTCAGATATGGTGGCATTGATCCTCAACAAACCCTTCAAATAATCGAAGATGGTATTTTATCACATGGAGGAGGATTATACAAATAAGAAGGACAAGTTTCTCATGTATTCTAGGTTTCTCTAGTTGATAATCAACAGATGGTTGCATGATATGCTGAAAGATCCTCTTGCACTAAATGATGTTATAATGATACAACCGATGAATATTGACACCATAAAAAGAATGTTGGTGTATTTGGTCAAGACTGAAAAGCCTAAGCAGAAGAGATCGATTGGTCACCTTATTTATCCAAATTATCAAGCACCACCAAATGATCAGTGTAGGCATGATAACAAAGATTCAGATAATGAAGGTGATAGTGGTGCTCTTGGTGATGATGATGATGATGATAATAATAATAATAATAATAATGATGGTGATGGTGGTGATGGAAGGAGAAAAGATTAATAATAATAATAATAATGATGGTGATGGTGGTGATGGAAGGAGAAAAGATAAAGGGAAAGGTTGTGTTGGTTGAGAAGTCATGAAAGAAAAAGTCCAAGAAAAGAAGTTCATGGGTTGTTACTCCTGAAACTCCCAATCCTGCTATTTCTAGAGATGTTACTCCACTGTATAGAGCCAAAGACAAAGGCGAACTCCTATTGTGACTATTCCTACCACAATTAAAAAAAAAAACAGTTGTTACTTTGGGGATAACTGCTTCAGCTGATCCACGTTTCTCAATTATTCCACAGACAACGCTTCAACAAGTTAAATCTTCTATTTCTCCTCCAACATCTATAATGTCAGCTACAACAGTGTCAGTTTGAACTGTTGGTATTCCTACTATTATTCTGAATTTTACAAAACCACAAGGCCAGTTTCTTATTATTCCAACGACCTTTACTGCTATGTCAGCTCCACAACATATGTTATATTTGTTGAACTTAATCTTTCTTCAATCAACATAGTTTACAGGGATCTATTGTTCTGTATGATCAACCTAACATAATTCCTTAGTCAATAGGAGAATGGATCAAGCCCTATACAAGACAAACAACCTCAAGAAAGAGTTAGTTGAGGTCAAAGAAAAGAAAAAGAAAGATCTAAAAGAAATTCCTTCAGAAATGCGACTAAATCATAAAATGTTTCATAGAAAAATAGAGTTCTTGTATTTGTATCATTTGTTTTAGTGTTACGCTAATAGTAGAAGTTCCTTTCATACTGACTTAATTCTACTTTCAATTATAGAATGTCAAACACAAAAAATCACACAAATAATGATGAAGCTTCGAGCCAAAGAAGCAACAAAAACATATGGAAACCTGCACAACCGCACAGGAGATTCCTGAGCGATATCTGGTCAAAATGCAAGAAATGATCAATAACGTAATGACTTATCATATCAACGCACTGAAAGGAGGGTCGTCATTCAAACGCAAATCTCAACATTCAAAAAATCTGTTAAAACTCATCCATATCGAAATCCTTCTCATCATAGGGAGAGTGTTCATAGTTCCAAGGCTGATAGCAAATTTTATCAACATTTCAAAAACCAATTAGTAATCCAAGACTATAGTTTTCGAGACTTCAAGGCCTATGGACCAAAAATATTCTATGGCGACAAAAGGTGTCATATCAGTTGTACGATGACTTCAGGAGATCGAGTCCATCGTAATCATCAGTAGATGTATTGAAACCGAAAAGATTCAATATGTTTCTCAATAATTTAAAGGCAAAGCTCTAGAATTATGGAACACTCTAATCTTGCAAAGGTAGAGAAACCTTGTGTCAGTTACAATGGGAGGCATTCAAAGAACTTCTATTACAAAAGTTTTGCCCCATCCATTAAACCGACCTTATTCAAACCAAGTTTCTAAACCACAAGTTGATTGAAACTATCTCAAGGAAAACAATACTAAGTTCCAAGAGTATTGTAGATTGGTGCCACATTTAGTAACACCCAAACCCAATAAAGTAACCCGCTACATTTGGGGTTACCTAGGGAGACTAAAGACATGGTGAGGTCTTAGTTGTTACAAACCACTGACTCAGCTATTGAATTGACCAGTTACCTCATGAATAGCCTCATTAGAAACAAGGAGGAATATATGAATGGTGAGGGAAAGAATAAAGAAGCAAAGGAAAAGAAAACCAACGAGAATGAGGAAGGATCTTTTATATTCACAAGACCAATTTGTCAGAACTATGTCATAAGACATCATGGAAAGTGTTTGAGACCAACCAACAATTCCAAAAACAATCCATTAGTCACATGTGACTCATGCAAGAAATTCGATCATTCCGAAGATGACTGTAGAAGGAAAAAACAATTGTATGCTTCAATTATTAAGAAAATGGACATTTCAGCACAATGTCTTCAAAAAAGAAAAATACAACAACCAACTCAAGTGGAAGCAACACTAAGAAAGGAAACGCCATAGTGTATCTATTAAACACACAAGAAGCATCAAACCAACAAGAATAGAAGCAGACAAGAGTATGCCAAACGAATATCCAGGATTCAAAGGCATTAGAAATAAGTAGTAGTTTAGTTAACTCTTGTAAAATATTTGTAAACTTGTTTCGGACAAGAAGTTTTGTAAAACAGTACATAGTATTTAAATCCTAATGTATATAAAGAAGAATATTAGCATACAGATCGTGTCTTTACACACAAATGCTTATCACCAAAGAGATAGTTAAAGCAAAATTCTGAAAAGCATTCAAAATACAAATATATATATATATATATATATATATATATATATATATATATATACAATTGACATAGTCCAACAAATTCAGATGGATGAAGATAAGGAAAAAATATAATGTCCTTATCCAAGAAAATCAGTTATACAAACTAAGAGAGTTCAAAAAATTAACTGATAAAACATATCAACTAATAGTAGTAGACATAAGAAATCTACCAAGATCCATCAACAAAGACTAACATAACTTAAGTATAAATATTTAAATGGTCAACCAAGATGAATGGTTGAAAAGATGCGATACACCGAATCCTAAGTACAATCTAGTCAACATTAGTAAATACTTAGAACATATAAAGTAATGAAATGGTTAAACACAACTGGAAACTGTGCTTCGATTGTGTGTTGCGGGCCGCTAACCAGGGCGCTAGTTGGTGGCTTTCTGCCACGCTGGTCTCACACACCACAGCGCTAGAAAATGGCTACGAGCCGGCTCGCGTGAGAATTATTTGTTGGAGATGATTGGATGCTGTGTAAATTGTCAAAAGTGACCATTTATTTTATTAAAAAAAATCAAACTTAATTTAATAATAAAAGGAGAAAAAGCAGATGAAAGGTGAAGATGAAGAGAAGAAGAATGGAGATTTGGAGTAGACAACATAATTGAAAATAATAGAAGAGATATTGAAGTTTGTTATCGAAGTCCACTTTCTCATCAATCACAATTTAGTCCTTGTAGTATAAAGATTTGACAAGTTATATACATACTGATTTACTTTAATAGAATATGGTATTATTGTTTTAAAATATCATAAGTGATAAAAAAAATTTATAAAATATGGTATTATAGATTTTGAAAGTTATGCATTATAGTTTTTATTTTTATGTATTTTTATTAACATTAGTTTATAGAGTAAATAATAAAAAAAAAATCATTGTTAGTGCACGATTTTGTCGTCTCGAGACTTTGTAACTTATCGATTGTGGTTTATTATTATTTTAATGTAAGGGGTATTTATGGAATTACAAGCCCATTAGTTGTGTATAGAACCATACGTTAAGGATGTTTAACAAATGAGTCAATTCGTTATTTGTACAGTCCATTCGTTAAGGATGTTTAACGAATGGACCATAGTTTGTTATGTATGTAACCCATTCGTCATGGAATGTTGACGAATGGGGGTATAGCGATTTCTCTATACCTTTCATTTAACATATGTAAAGTTCGTTACGGGATGTGTAACGAATGGGATCCATCGTCTATATAAGGTTGTGTTGCCTTAGTTAATTTAAGTATTGTTTAAGTTTTATATCGAACCTCTATCCAAACTCTCTCTCGTTAATATTTGTTAATATTATTACTGTTACTATCAATAACATAATTAAAAGCATATCATATAACTAGATCTAGGTCCTAATCAACCTATGTTACGATTATGTGTTGATTGGATCTGAGTGGTGTTCAACAAGTGGTATCAGAGCAAACCAGGGTTAGATTGCTCTTAATTAAGGTAAACTGATATGAATTGAATGAGAATTTGGTGTTCATCGATTAATTATTGGTTTAAAGTTAGTTTTTATTGAATTTGATCGAATTAACATATTGATATGTTAATTGAGGATTGAATTGGTTGAATTATGTTCGGTGCGGTTTGTGGAAGGTTTATGAGGACTGAATTGTGTTATTGTGAATCTTTGTGATGGATTTGGTTCGGATCTAAGTTTGTACGGAACAGGGGATAGCGGCCATTGGTTAAGTGGATTTTGGTAATCGGTTGGATTGATTTAAGGTATATGGAATACGATATGGGTGTTCGCGAGACGATTCCGAGTAAATTGAGCTTTGATTTGGTAGATTTGGTGCTTAATTAACCAAGTATTACATACTTTTAGTTTGTGTGTTGGTAAGATCAAATCTGGAAAATTTCCAGATTTCTGGAAAACTTTGTTTGAAGGTTTGAAGATTGCCTTACTTCGTTATGACTCATTCGTTATACACGTATTGTCATTCTTTATCAGTGTCTAACTGATTCGTGACACGTGTAGAGTTTGTTACAATTGAATAACAACCTCATTCGTTAATCACCGTAGCTAATTCGCACTCACTGATTCGTTAACCATTTGTCTATTGATTCGCCATTCTGATTCGTCATCCTGATTCGTCACTGATTCGCCATCCAGACACCACTTATTTCGTTAAAATTACTGTTCCTGATTCGTCATCCAGACATCACTTAGTTCGTTAAAATTACTGTTCCTGATTCGTTATCCATACATCACTTAATTCGTAAAAATTATTGTTCCTGATTCGTTACAAAAGTTTCATTTTAAACCCAAAAGTTTGAATTTGTTAAGTTCTAACTTTTAATTACTTAAATGCCTGGTTTTTATGCATTGGCATCTCATTCTAAATGTCCTCGTTTGATGAAATTTAGAGACTTTGCTAAATGGGAACAACGTTTTCGAGCACATCTTGGTTCTGTGAATCCTGATTGTTCTAAATTTCTTGATGAAGTTTATAAAGTTCCAATGATTGGTAGTGAAACTACGGGTTTTACTTCAAAAACTTTTTCTCAATACTCGCAAGAGGAAAAGAAAGCTTTATATATTGAGACTAAAGCATACTCCACTTTGACTATGGCATTACCCGGTAACATATTTCATCAAGTTGGGAGTTTTAAGATATGTGCATCATTGTTTCAACACATTAAGATGAGAAGTATGGGAAACACAGAAGAAAGCAAGAAAGTGATTTTGAAGTTTCAATTTTGAAACTTTAACTTATTAAAGGGTGAAACTGTTGAAGAGATGGTTTAATCATTTGATAGATGAAATGAACAAGTTGAAGATGGAACCCACTGAACCTGATAAAATTTATACAATAAAGAATGCTTTACCTAGTTCATATTCAACATTTCTGATGGTGTTTAAAGAAAACAACTATTTCAAGAATGAAGATCTAACGGCTTCCGAATTATGCAAAAGGTGGAAGCTCGAGAATATTATCTGAAATGTCAGAAATCTTCAACAGAAACTCAAGACCCAACACTTTATGGAGGTTGTATGCATTTGAGTAGCACCGCAACTCCAGTTACTATATTTTCAACTCAAACTGCACATGAGGGATCATCGAGTTATAGTGATACTAATGTATGTTTCATGGCTTCTGGGTTTATGATAATTCTGGGGGATCTGCTTCTACCAATAGCTTCACCAATAGCTTCACTGCATCACCAAATGTTAACATGAAAGAAGCTAAACAGAATTTTTAGTTTCTTTGTGCATTCATGACACCATATGAAAATCTGGTTGGTAGTAAGATTGCTACAAGTGAGCTGACTGATGAAGACTATGACCAAATTGATCATGATGATTTGGAATTGATGGATCTCAAATGGAACACGGCCATGATTGTTCGAAAGGTGAAGAAGTTTATACGAAGAACTGGTAAAGACCTACCATCTCTGAAAAAATAAGTTGGTTTTGATAAGTTAGAGGTCAAGTTTTACAATTGTCAAGAATTTGGTCACTTTGCCAAAGAATGTGATAAGCCGAAGAAAGAGTATAATGGACCGCGAAACCAAGACAGAAATCCTGGAAAGAAGGATACTGATTCTTCTAACAAGCCTTCTGGTGGTAATTCGACTAAAGCTTTGGGATCACAAGCTCTTCTCTCTGTTGAAAAAACTAACTGGTCTTAAAGACTGTTGTGCAATGATAATTAAGTAAATTTGGCTAGGTTCGAGCTGAATGAAGGATTTCAAAATGCAAGTGGAAACGAACTGTCGTCTGACAATGAGACAGAATCAGATTCTAATGATTCGTGTCAAACGCAACCAACTTCTTTTGCATGCATGGCTAAGATTGACTAGGTTAGTTCTTCTTCTTCTTCTGCTAAATTATTTGAAAAGGTGCCTTTTTCTGTCTGTGAAACCATTAAGCCTAGATTTGATTCATTGAAAGAACATAATGACTTATTGGTAAAAGAATTTGCTTCAATAAAGGATACATATAGACAATCACTAGAATCACAAATGAGATCTAGGGAGAAAATATAAGCTATGTCTATAAGTAACCATGATTTAAAAGTTGAATTGTCTGTCAAAATGACAATTAATGATCAACAATTGCAAGAGATTCTTAAGCATCGAACCAAGATAAAATAACTTGAAAACGAAGTTCTTGATTTAAAAAGCAAGTTGGGCAAGTTTCGAAATTCTTCGTTTTTGCTAAATGAAATTATTGAGGTGACTGGTAAGCGAAAAAGATTCAAAGAAAGGTGTAGGTTTTGTTGAAGTACCACCATCATTTCATAATGATTATACTCCAAATCCATTTGTGGGTAAAGAGGAAATTGTTAATGAACCTGTTGTTGATGAAAAACCTAAATTGGTTAAAAATAATAATGTTAATGCCCAATCTTCAACTCAAAAACCTCATGTTCAAAGTAACAAGATCTTTGTTGAAAATGTTGATAAGGTGATCATTGAGGATGTATTTGAACTTGAAGTTGTGCACAAAAACCTGGACATTCCAAGTTCAAATCACATTTTAATGTGAACCTCATGAATTTGAGGAGGTTGTGTATAGTTCAAATGCATCTCAAGTGAAAAAGGAGGAATCCGTTAAGGTTAAGGATAAGAAATCAAAAAAGCCAAAGATTTCTGATGAGGATTTGATGCGTTTCGTCAATCCCGTTGCTTCTAAGCCATCTTCGGGTCGAGTGTTTAAGTTGAAAGGGATTAGCAAAGTGTTCACTGAGAAATACATTCCGCTTAATCTTATCAAGCCTGAATTGATCGAAAGCGTCTTTCAAAATGAAACTTCCAAGATACATGTAACATCCTACTTTCGGTTATAATAATAAATGAAATTTCATTTGTTCAATAACGTGTTGTGTATTGATTTAGATAAAAAAAACTCTAAGAGGTCGGGCTGGGACTTTAGAATATGGAATAAAGGATGGAATGGGCCCTAGGTCCATGGGCTTAAGGGAGTATAAATACCCCTTAAACCCTAATCCTTTCCGTTTTTATCCATTTCTACACCATAGCCTACACCATCAAAAACATACACAAACACCATCCTATAACCCGAGCCAAGATCCGAAGGTGAAAACAGGAACCCGTTGGTGCTAGGACGTTGTGACGAACCAAAACAACATCAAGACTAGACCGCGATTGGAAATCGACTCATTTAAGGTACGTTTATATCGAGAACTTGTTCGTTTATGTTCGGATTTCATCTAGAAATCATAGATCTGTTTGAGTATGTTCAAAACGAATCCAACACAACAAATCCTACTGAAATCCGTTAACAATTGATAGGTTAATTTGTCAAATGGATAATCAGGTCTATAATAGAACACATCGCACCCTTTAAACGTGAATGTTTGGCTGATTTGATTATTAGCGTTTGTTAGCGCTGTGATTCCGAGTTCGATGGTACCAATTTCATGATGTTAGTTAAGAATCAAAGGTTTAATTGCAGATCTGGTATATGTTGACCATTTCATGTTCTTGAAGTTTTTGACTTTGACCCTGAGTCAAAGTCCGGATAAGAACTGTTGATAATTCGTTATGACTAATTATTCGTCACGCGGTCAAGACGAATGGGACTCATTCGTGCGACTTGATAACAAATGAACCTTTAATTCGTTATCTATCCATTCGTTATATTAAGATAACGAATCAGGTCACGTCAAGATAACGAATTAGGCTAATGAACTAGGATAACGAACCAGACCAAGTTAAAATAACGAATTAGGTGATTCGTTACTCACCATTCGCTATGTTAAGATAACGAACCAGAATAACGACTTAGCTAGCGAATCAGATCATGTAAGATAACGAATCTGTTAACGAATCAGGATTAATTCGTTAAAGCTAATGAGTTAGCGAATTAGATAATAATTTAAAATCCTAATGAAAATTGTGTTAAGACAGTTAATGGAAATAAAATTTTTCAACACTTTACTTAAAGCATAAAATCCATAACGAAAAGAAATCCCAATCAAAATCAAACCGAACAAAGGTTCATCACGACCTAGGTAGTTTATTAAGTTTAGCCTAGCACCGTGTAATCTAAATCAAACAAAATAAATAAAACCGACAACATGGTGAAAATATAAAGAACGGGAAATCAGAGATGATAAAACTCGTAATCTTCACTCGCGAAAATCTAACTCTTCACCGGCTATTCTCGTGCCTTCAAAACCTCCACAAAACTTGAATAATAGCTCTCAAAACTCCAATTTCGTCTGGTAGCATCAGGGTATTGTTCAGGTTAAGGTTAAGTGTATTTATATAGTGAAACAGGGCCCAAAACATGACAAAAACGATAAAACTTTCTGTAATCTGATGGTGGCCGCCACCCACGACCATGAATGGCCCCCATGGTCGTGTAATAATAGGGGGCCGATCTGACCGGCTGGTCCAACCGGTTTTCCTTCCGGTTCATTTCCTGATGCGTTCCGGCTTCTCTTTGGCTATTTTGACTCGTTTTTCGCCCTTTTCGATCACGATCAACTTCGGGAACCTACAAAACATAATAATGTTAGAAGTATACAATTCTTGACTAAAAATGAATAAAAACTAATTAAATATTAAAAAAATATACAAGGGAAACATATATATTTAGCATTATATCAGGACTGCACTCTCTTTTACAAGAATGTTGGTGATGATTTGCTCCTTGTCCAAATATATGTCGATGACATCATTTTTGGTTCAACAAACGACAAGCTGTGTAAGGAATTTGAGAAGTCGATGCAGACAAAGTATGAAATGAGCTCGATGGGGGAAGATGAATTTCTTCTTAGGGTTGCAAGTTCATCAGTCTGACATGGGAATCTTTATTCATCAGACGAATTATGTGAACGATGTCTTGAGCCGATTCAAGATAACTGCTGAAAAAATCCCTTCGACGCCTCTTCCCGTGGGTCACAATTTGTCACCGAACGAATTGAATGATACTGTAGATCCAACCCTTTACGGAGAAATGATTGGTTCATTAATGTATTTAACTGCTTCTCGTCCTGATATAATGTTTACTGTTTGCTTGTGTGCCAGGTGCCAATCGAGTCCCCGAGTGACTCATCTGGCGGTGGTTAAACGTATACTTCACTATCTGAGGGGTAATCCTGACACCAGGTTATGGCATCCCAAGTACAATAGCTATGGTCTCACTTCGTTTTTCGATTCTGATTATGGAGGATGCCAAATCAACTTCAAATCTACTATAGCGGGTTGTCAATTTCTATGAAGTCGGCTTGTTTCTTGGTAGTGTAAGAAGCAGACAACGGTCTCCACTTCAACCACAGAAGCAGAGTATGTGGCAGCCTCGAGTTGCTGTTCACAGGTTCTTTGGATCCAGCAACACTTTCGGGATTACAGTTTAAAGTTTCTTACTACTCCCATATTTATTGATAACTCTATTGCTATTAGTATCACCAAAAACCCCGTGCAACACTCAAAGACTAAGCATATCGAAATTCGATATTTTCTCAAATTTTTAATGTTTTTGGATTTACAAAATTTTTAATGTTTTTGGTTTTTCTCTATACAAACAAAATCACAATATTTTTGTATTTTTCATTTTCACTCCCAAAACCCAAAACATATAAATAAGTGAAAGAAAATAAACAAAAACAAAATAAAGATAAATATCCTTGTTAAGGATAGCAGCAATGATTTTTAATCCGTTTAAATCAAGCAAAAAGTTAAACACGTGTTTTGTCAAATGTTTTGGTAAACAGATCGGCTTTCTGAAAATCGGTGTGTACTTTCTCAATATCAGTTAAACAGATTAACTGATGGCTTTCTGAAAATCAATGTGCACTTTCTCACCGATTTTCAGAAAGCCGATCTGTTTACCAAAGCATTTGACAAAACGCGTTTTAACTTTTTGTTTGATTTAAACGGATTAAAAACCCTTGCTGCTATCCTTAAACAAGGATAATTATCTTTATTTTTTTTTTTGTTTATTTTCTTTCACTTATTTTTATGTTTTGGGTTTTGGGGGTGAAAATGAAAAATACAAAAATATTTTGATTTTTGTTTGTATTAAGAAAAAACAAAAACATTAAAAATTTTGAAAATGCAAAAACATTAAAAATTTGAAAATCCAAAACATTGAAAATTTGAAAAGTCAAAAGGATTGTGTTTTTTTATATAGAAAAAATCTGAAAAGCCAAAAAGATTGTGTTTTTGTTTGTATAGAAAAAATATGAAAAGCTAAAAAGATTGTGTTTTTGTATGTACAGAGAAAATCCAGAAATATTTTTGCACTCTTTCGCTTAAAATTATGCCAAATATTCAGATTTGAATGACATATACGTGTATATGTTTGGTCCTGATATTTACTTGTAGATTTTCGGGATAGCCATTAACCTGATATTGGAAAGTATTTGGGGCGACTGTCGTGCGTTTTATTTATCTCTCTCGCTGAAAATTATGTCGGTTATTTAAGTTTGTGGAACATGCTTGCATGTTTTGGTCCTGTTATCTACTTGTAGATTTATAAGATAGCCATTAATATATAGACTGAAAGTAACTGGGGCGTTTGAATTCTTATTCTCCTCAAAAATGAGTTTTGAAGCAAAAAGAGAAAATGATAGTACATTGATCATCTGGTCCTATATCCAGAAAGAAATAAGCTGATAAGGTTGTGTGCTTAATTGCATTGGTGCATTGATATATAGACTGAAAGTAACTGGGGCGTTTGAATTCTTATTCTCCTCAAAAATGAGTTTTGAAGCAAAAAGAGAAAATGATAGTACATTGATCATCTGGTCCCATATCCAGAAAGAAATAAACTGATAAGGTTGTGTGCTTAATTGTATTGGTGCATTGATAGGGTAAAGAATGTGATATAAACATAAAGAAACGCCAAATTGAAAGAGATGTTAGTCTCTACCAAAAATCTCGGTAATGATGGCAGACATGTAATAACCTATAATACTCAAGTCTTATGTTTGTCTGAACACCAAAAACAAAAAGTCTGAATAAAAAGCATCCTAGTTCTGGACACTATGAGCCTTTATACGGCTTAATCATCTGGGTAGAATGAATATTTCAAAAGCTTTTAAAGCAAACCCAAAGCCATTAAACTTGATCACTGTTGTACGTCGTACAAATTGAACTACTGACTTGATCAAAATCCGCTGTCAATCATACATTGTTCCTACCTTGTGCGTGTCTCAATACCAATAAGAAACGGACCCTAGGGGACACAATGTATGTAAACTTACAGATGGGCTCGTGCATACTCATTCATAGTAAAGGAATCTTTGTGCGTCAATCAAAAATATCTATAAAAATTCTAGATTTTGATCAGCAACATAATGGTTTAAGTCAAGTTAGGGTGATAAGGTAAAAATCAAATTAAGTTTGAATCAAGATTAGAGGCTGATAGTTTCTGATATTCTGTGCTTTAATTGAACATTAAATCATATCACAAAAATACTTGAAATTTTGTTATAAGATTTAAGTGGACAAAAATATCAATGACCAACTTAACATCAGTCATAATAACGCTGGAATATAAAAATGCGATGGAAAGGAAATTTGGTCAATATGATTCTCGCTTAAACTCACAGAAATATGTATTGCTTTCGTATAATAGGTTCTATTTAGATTAAAATACTCAAAAATCCAAAAATATTTTATTTTATTTTTCTGCTTTATTTTTGCTTTTCGGGTTTAAGAGTAAATAGAAGAAAAGAAAAAGAAAATACCAAAAATATTTTTCATTATTTAATTCATTTAAATTATTTGATTATAAGTTATGTGTTTTTGAACATAAAACGCGTTAAGGTATTGCATCTTACTCCAGCGGGTAACATTCGTAAGGTAAAGTTCATCGGAACACGGGTTTCGATGCATTATTTAACTCATTATTTAATTATTTTAAATTTAATTTGAAAAAGATTTTAATTTTAAGTTATTGTCCATTCGTTGTCCATCTGGATAACGAATGAGGGTCATTTGGATAACGACTTAGTCCAATTCGTCATCCTTAATTCGCTTCCGCTACTCTAATAACGAATGACCCCATTCGTCATCTGTTTGATAACGAATGAAGCACGAAGTTACCTTAATTCATTATTAATTCGCTATGATTTTTAACGTATCACTCATTCGTTAATGGGGTCTACGAATGAGATAACGAATTAGCCCATTCGTTAATTTTGAATTAACGAATTAGCTTTTTCGTTGTCTTGGAATGTTTGAAAATCTGTCAGATATAATGAACAGGATGAGAACGAATGGTCTCATTCGTTCACATAACTATTCACCTTCCCTAACAAACCTCTGGCCGATTTTTCTAGAAATATCGAACATCATAAACCTCTATTTTGATCATCATCTGATATTCAGAAGGTAATTGCAATCAAAACGCAATAAGATTCATCAAAAACCATGGCCATTTCATGGGTTAATTGATTGATTATAACTTCGGCCATTTCAAGGGGTTATCAGGCGAGTGTTACGGTTTGTGGACAATATGGACAACCCGTGTGAGTTTTATAGGCCATTGATCCACGGGTTATTTTGTCGTGTATTCTGTGCGGGTGACCTTGGACATTCCCAGTATAACAAGGCTTACTTGTGCACCCCGTACAAGTATCTCCTACATGTTCTTATACATAGCCTTAGGGGACGCAAGGATGGATATGACGAATGCCAGATCATGTTTCAATCAGAATTCGTAGCTCTAATTTTGAACAAATCATTCAATTTCTCTGAGCTGATCTTTTATCATCTTAAGGAAAACTGCTTGGTCAAAAACCGACGCAGTAAATTCCTAATGTATCCACGATTCGTACAACTGATCATTCAGGACTTATTCCTGATTTGGAGATTGATATGACATTGAAAGATGATGTGCTAAAGCTGGAGCATATGAACGGAGATACGATGAAGAGGATGAAGTCGTATTGGCAGGAGACGCCGAGGACCAAACGCTTGATTGGTCATTTGTCGAATCCGGCATATATATGTCCTTCTAATGATCCACGATGATTCAGATATAGAACGAGAAGAGGGACCAGGTGGGAACGATGGTGGAGATGATGGTGATAAAGGTGGTGATGGTGGAATGGAGGTGGTCAACGGTGTGCTGACGTTGTGGCAGCAAGTTCTCATGCTGCACAACGAAAGTGTAAAGGCAAGACGCTAGCAACTGAACAACCGCCCAAACGTTGTGTGACTCATGGATCTTGTGTGGAGATCGGTCCACGTGTGCCAAGGTCGTCCGCTCCTCAAAGTCCGACGGTGCAGCTTACTACTAGCACCCCAGAACTCACTTTGACGACTACGCTCACTACCGATCCAAGGCTTGGCTTGACTCCTCAATTAGTTTTATCTACTATGCCAATTCCTGCTGCTACTGCTTCGGTGGTTCCTCCAAAACCGACCATGATGCGCACTCATCCTTTGGAAGTCTCATTTATGAGAATCAGCCGTCCTCAGGGTCAAGTGCAGCCGTTACCTTCGACATTTCATACTTTGACCCCAACCCATCAGATGGACATGCTCTTGAGTTTGATTCATCTATACGAGAATCAAATGGTGGCCGATTGTCAAGCTCAAGATCATATGATGCAAATTGTCAAGCTCAAGATCATATACGAGAATCAAAACGTCGTCTGATGTGGTACATTTCCTACTGCCAAAAGGAAATGAAAGAGCTTTGTGAGATTGTCACGGCTCAGTGGGTGAAAAAAAAGGAGTAGGAAGATCCCATCCTTTAGTTGACTTGCAAAGACGATGCCCTGAAGAAGTTGAAGAACGATGATGACGATCCTGATGCTCCAGGCACTGGAGGAAGTGAGCCGAAACAAGCTCATGGCTCATCCTTGGGTGCTGATACTAGCGGTGTTAAATGCAATGCTAGACAATTGGTGGTTTATCATGACTCGACCAATGCACAACCTATCAAGTCAATCAAGGCCAACACCATGTTGTTTATGGATTTCAAACAGAGGGTGGTGACAAGCACTGCCGATGCTGACGAGATTGAAGAAGGTCAGTTTGTCGATCAGTCCCTAACGCACGAACAGATTTCAGTATTGTTACGGCTGAACGATGAAGAACTGAACGCTCTAGAGGCTGAGGAGGATGTTGAGGTGGTGAACTATGAGGAAGTGTTATTGGATACGAGTATTCCACTTGAGAATACGTCGTTTATTTATGAAGATGAGGAGATTGAGATCGAGGATGTGACAACACAGGAATACCCCGATCTATATCAACGATCAAATGTTGATTAGGGTGTTCCTACTTTTACTGAAGAACATGTTAAATCTGCTGAAGACCATCTGGAGAAGACATCAAAGAACAAAGACAAGTTGCCTGAACGGGATTCTAATCCGTCCGAGGCTGACATTTTGGGGTGGTTTGAGCACTGTAGCAAATGTGCTAATAAGATTATCGATGCCTATCGGTACGTTGATCGAGAACAACATATGGACGCTATGGCATGGGCTAAAGCAAATCAGAAGACCACATTCAAAGCTGTGTTGACTGTAAAAGGTGATATTGTTTCTTGGTTATACGATTCTGAATTGAAGGTCTGTATTATCAAGTGGGAGAACGGCGTTTAGTGCTATCAATATATCAATTACGTTCTCTCACTGCCGCGGTGGGACGTTCGTACACTCGCGAGTCGACCGTTCATAATTCGCGGTGGAGATCGACTAGCAGAATGGTTTCACTGACATTTGTTTTTTAAGGTAACCCGTGGATTTAGGTTCTTTAAGCCACAAGTTCCAACATGTAAGCGCATTGACGAGATTGATCCTCGTACGGGTTGGAGAAAACTTGTACTTAAAGTTAAACTGCCGAAAATAATGAAGCGTGTACAGGTGAAGACGTTTCCACGGAGTCTTCACCTATTGTTTAATCGATGGTATTACGATAATCATACCGACGAGGCCGTCATTGTGTTGGGTAAAGGTTTGAAGACCAATTTTATTAGATTTATCGACCAAATGTGGCTCGTTAACTTATCTGAAACCGACAATGATGTGTTGTTCGAGAACAAGATTTTGATCGAGCGTCAAGAAGACTACAACCGATCTATGCAATCCAACGTGTTGTACGTGTGTGTCACGCATTCGGGATTCATAGTTTTCGTGATTGGAAGATGAAGCGCTTCAAGTTATTAAATACAAAGAGCTCAAGACGAGGGGGTGCTTGTTAGTGCACGATTTTGCCGTCTCGAGTCTTTGTAACTTATTAACTGTAATTTATTATTATTTTAATGTAAGGCATATTTATGGAATTACAAGCTCATTCGTTATGTACAGGCCCCTTTGTTAAGGATGTTTAACGAATGAGCCAATTTGTTATTTGTACAGTTCATTCGTTAAGGATGTTTAACGAATGGACCATAGTTCGTTTTGTGTGTAACTCATTCGTCATGGAATGTTGACGAATGGGGGTATAGAGAATGAGTCATTTGCTATACCTTCATTTAACTTATGTAAAGTTAACGAATGGAGCCCATTCGTTACGGGATGTGTAACGAATAGGATCCATCGTCTATATAAGGTTGTGTTACCTTAGTTAATTTAAGTATTGTTTAAGTTTTATATCGAACCTCTGTCCGAACTCTTTCTCGTTAATACTTCGTTAATATTATTACTATTACTTTCAATTACATAATTAAAAGCATATCATATAACTAGTTCTAAGTCCTAATCAACCTATATTACGATTATGTGTTGATTGGATCAGAGTGGTGAACAACAATAAAATTCGCTGAAGTCACCATTAGCCTAAACAACAACAGGCTCAGGTGGCTTCAGCAGTGGCTTCAACGAGTGTCCAGTCAGCACCCAGTCAACACTGCATGACACAATAATATTGGGTGAAGTCATATGATGAATTCAAGGACAACACATAAACTTAAGAAAATTACAATTACTTATGATGCTCTGAACTATTGACTGGCTACATCAATTGAAGATGTAGAGTTGACAACTAGAATTTCAAGTTTTTGCACGTGAAATATTCAAAATTAAGATAAAAAAATCTTCAGCATGAGCTTCATTCTAAAGTGGGGAGGATGTAACATACCAAAAATTTCGGTTCAAATTTGACAACTTAGAAAATATAAAGGACCCAAAATATGTGATTGAGAATGTGAAATAAGAAAGTGGTTTGTCCCACATTGATAAAAAGGTAAACTTGTTAGCTCCTTAAAAGGAAAAGGGCTTCACAAGATAATATTCTTGTATGGCAAGACACTTGGTGGCTTTAGCAAGGGTACGAAGCACACGAGGCGTACGCGCACGGGCACAGGTGATGGGCGCAATGTGGCGCTTTGATGACGCATTTTGCATTTCGCATCAATGTGAGCCGCTTGAGATCCGCCTTAGTATTTTTGTGAAGAGATACCAAAATGAAAATTCGGACTTTTTGTATCCATCGTGCTACGCAACGTACAAAGGCCAAGCTCGTCGCGCTACGCGACCGAACTGGGAGAAACTCGATATCAGGGCGGTTTCACGCTACGTGACAGAGTTACCCTTTTAGCCATCGCACTACGCGATGTAGCTTCCCAGGAAACGTGGCACGTGTTGAACCATATGGAGATTCATCAAGCCACGTGGCGGCATCTAAAGAATCAGAGTCATCGCGTTATGCCATGACTTGATATGCAGCATGTCGTCATACACGACAAAGCTCAAAATTTTCCTATATAAGGGGGAGCTGGGCATTTGTCTCCTACATCCCATTCCACCTTTTCCACACACACATAACATTGTAAATGGTGTGCCGACGAGCTACATTCTGACAGTTTAAGACCCATTATGCGATATAGAGTAAAAGTGTTGCTTGATCAAACCTTAGTCGTGCAACTCTGAGTACCCATCTAAGGTAGAAGTTTAGCTTAAGTTATTATATTATTATGGCTTAGACCCTAGTCAGGGGTATAGCCTAGACCTTGATCAAATTTAAGTGTAACATAGCTTTTAGATATAAAGGTTTTAGTCAAAGTAATGTTTCTTTATAACTAAGAACAAAAAGTTTTAAATACACAAAGGGTATGGTCAAAGTAATGTTTCTTCATGATTAAGAAACTTAAGATTTTATATACAAGAATTATAGTTAAACTTGAAGTTCTTCTTGAAGAAGAAACCTAACATAAACGTTTCTTCGTGAAAAAGAAACGTAGCACATAATTGGTAAATAAGCAGAAAGACTACATGTCTAAATGCTTATTTAAACAAATGATTTATCAAGGTTTAAGACCAGACTAAAGGTCTGTAGCCTGATCAAGAGACGATCCGGGTATTTATGTAAACCTATATTATTATAGGTTAAGAATCATTCATTCAAAAAGTTTTTCAAATAAAATCACCACATCATACAGAACAGACATGCACAAGTAAATACGTTAAACCTTTTACAATCATCAAACATATTTATATCGGATAAGATAAACGGGTTATTTATGTTAAAGAGTCAGTCAAATTTTTATAAGAGTTTACATGATCTCTAACATACAAGATAGAAAATAAAAGCAACTTGGACCGATTTGTTGGTACATGATGTCAGTAGTTCAGTGTCAAGTGTCTGTAATCGAGTTTGTTAGATTTGTGTTTTTGTATGTAAGCGAAGTTAGCTCACAAGTTCGCTGATACAGGCGAACTTGTGAACTAAGCGAAGTTAGTGACAACTTCACCTGAACATGCCAGGCGAAGTTGTCGTGATTATATAAACTTAGGTTACGGCTTAAGATTATATTATTCAACGAGTTTCAGTTTACGTGTAACGAGTCAGAGAGTTTGTCTAATCAGTGATCATTGTATCACGTGTTTCCGGTTGCAATATAACGTGTTTGTGTTTATTGTAACGTGTGTTTAATCGTATCATCTTCTACGCTCGTAACGTCTTACGTAGGGATTCCGCACCTACGTAGAACGAGATATCTCGTGTAGATCCGGCTGGGAACCTACAATTGGTATCAGAGCATTTGCTCGTGATTGTGTGGTTCGGGATTATCACGCGGGTGTAGAAATCGTTCCGTTCGACTATTCGCGGGACGTGTTTATCGAGTTTTTGTGTTATACTCACCTCCTACCATCATAAACAACCCATTACACCTTCACAAACCTCGTAAAATCCAGAAATCAAACCTGCAAAAACTTCGTGTTCATCAGGCGAAGTTGTCGTCACTGTTCGTAGGGTTTCGGCGAAGATATAAGGTTAAGCGAAGTTATCCACAACTTCGCCTACCTTCTCAAGTTCGCTTATCTCAAGCGAAGTTACCCATAACTTCGCCTACTTCACAAGTTCGCTTATCTCAAGCGAAGTTATCTACAACTTCGCCGAATCAGGCGAATTTAAAAAGGAAGCGAAGTTCAGAATCAGCGAAGTTCTGACTTAAGCGAAGTTATCCACAACTTCGCCTACAGTACTGTTAAAAATAAAATTTTTATTTTTTCGGGTTTCTTTGCGTTTCGTGAAAGATGTCTTCAATCAATATTACGGAACTGGAAAAGATGGAAGTGGAAGCGGGTTCAGCTACAAAGGCACCGAAGATGCTTAAGAAAACCGCTGAGTATGAGGGTCGTGATCAGATTAAGAAATACAAAGAGATGGAAGAAGAAGAAAAGAAAATGTATGAGACTGAAAGCAAAGCTCATGCAGCGATAACGATGGCTCTTCCACAAGAGATTCTACACACCTTCAAAAAGTATAAAACTGCTAGAGAGCTTTGGGAAGCGCTTGAAAATCGTTTTGAGGGTAATGTGGGAATTCATGCTTCAAAGATTAAACTACTTAAAACCCAGTTCTCGGTCTTCAAGTACTTGAAGAATGAATCACTTGATGATATCATCACTAGATATTATCATCTGATGACCGAACTCAATAACTATTCCATTACTTACAAAGAAGATGAGATCGTTGAAAAGCTTCTTGATGCTCTTCCACCGAAATGGGAGATGTACACTGTGTTGATGAGAGAAGACAAAGACTTTGCCGACTATGACCTGGAAACAGCAGTTAACAACCTACGAACTTTTGAACTAAACATGGTTCGAAAAGAGACACCTACTGATCAGGTTCAAGATCCAGGAATGTATGGTGCAAAGGTTAATACAAGTTCAAGTTCAAGTTCGAAGTCTGATTCGTCTGCTTACTACTCAAAGGGAGAGTTGGGCGCTAACTCAACACATGAAGGTCATGTATCTCTCAACATGAATGGTGATGTTTGCTTTGTAGCTGGAGGATCAAATGCTTCTAAACCTCAAGCGACCAAGGGAAGTTTTTCCCAGGTGTTTCAAACAACAACTACACGAAGATGCCCATGAGTGTTAAATCTGCTGAACAGCAGTTTGCTCTCTATGCATCTTTCATTGCCTCGTATGAAAATTACATTCAGGGTAAGATTGTTGATCCTGCAGCTTTGGATGAAGATTATGATCAGATCGATGCTGATGATCTGGAAGAGATGGATCTGCAGTGGCAGATGGCGATGATTGTGAGAAGGGTTAAGAGGTTTATGAAAAAGACAGGTAGAAAGTTTGTTGGTGAAAGACCAGGGTTCGATAAGTCGAAGGTCAGGTGTTACAACTGTCAACAGAATGGCCACTTTGCGAAGGAGTGCACAAATGAACGTGTAGAACGCAGTCAAAACAGGTCTACACAACAGAGTGGGGGTGGTAATGAGAATAGAGTCATGATTTCCAGAAAAAACAGGGAGTATAACTGGAATCTGCATGTTGAAGAAGTGTTCGAACAGACCAATTTGGCGAACATCGAAACTGCAGATACTGAGAAAGAGACTGGCGAAAGTGAAGCTTACATGGCAGAAGCTCAAAATGAAGCTTACATGGCAGATGTGAAAGACCAGCTCACCGAGGTAAGTACTAAACTCCCTTGCACTAAATGTGAAAATCTGTCTGAACAATTGACAACTATAACTGATCAGTTTGTTAGTTTGGATGCTCAATTTAAAACCTTAAAAGAAGATCATCATTTTACTAAAGCTAGAGAAAATAGTTACAAGGTAAAAATAAAAGCTAGTGAAAAAGATATTAGAAGTCTTAAAGCAAATCTAGCTGAGAAAATTCAAGTAATTGATCTTAGCTATGAAGTGTTAGAAGAGAAAACCAAACTAATAGCTGAAAGGGATAAACAGATAGCTGATCACCAGGTGAAAGTGGTGGAACTGAACAGGAAACTTGAGAAATTCAGAAATTCCACCGCTATACTTGATCACCTCGTTAGTGATCAAGGTTCCCCAGTTAAAAGGGGAGGAATTGGATATCATGAAGTTCCACCACCTTACAATCATAATTACATTTATGATCCTAGTAATCAGAAATCTGTTGATGTTGATTATAGTCAGACAGTTCCGGTTAAGGTAACTATTAAAGATCCAGAAGTTAGTAAAGGCGAAACGAGTAAGCCTGTGTCTAATTTGAAGATTTCTGTTCCTAGTCCTGTCTCATCAAACTCGGACAAGTCATCCGAGTCGAGTGAGACAAAAGAAAAGGCAGTGTTACCAAAAAGTGGAGATAAACATAAAACAACTGAAAAGAAATCTCCACTAAACCCGTATGTACCACCATATGTGAGACAAACGGGCAGTAATGCAGCCTCATCATCTAAAACAACTATTGAAAAGAAAGTTGAACACAGGAGTTGTTTCAGATGTAATCAATTAGGACACCTAATTGCTGATTGCCTTCTGAAGCAGAGATTCAGAGGTGTGAGGCCTTCAAAAACTGAAAACAGAACTAACAGTAACACCAATAGTGGTAAAACTGAAAACTCATCAAAGTTCAGAAATTGGACTAATTCAGGTTTTCAAATAAAAAGATCTCAGTTTTTCACTGCTAACAACCAAACCATAAGTAATAATTCATTTATTTCACGAAGGTTTGGATGGCCTCATAGTCAATCTCCAAGAAGGTATCCTTTTAGGACTTACAGAAATTATTCGGATACTAACTTTGGACAGCCAAGGTACGGGATGTATCG